>NW_018745300.1:0-45181 GCF_001683475.1 Chenopodium quinoa | reverse complement strand
TTTTGACTTTCATTTGATTCAATTAGCTTTGTAGAATGTATTTGACTTTTATTTGATTTAATTAGCTTTGTTTGAACTCGTTGACTCTCATTTGATTCAAATAGCTTTGTTTGAATGTGTTTGACTTTCAATTGATTCAATTAGCTTTGTAGAATGTGTTTGACTGTAATTTGATTCAAATAGCTTTGTTTGAATGTGTTTAAATTTCATTTAATTCAATTTGCTTTGTAGAATGCATTTCACTTTCATTTGATTTATATAGCTTTGTTTGAAATGTGTTTGATTTTATTTTAAATTAAAAAGCTTTTTTTGAATGTGTTTGACTTTTATTTGATTTAAAAGACTTTGTTTGAATGTGTTTGACTTTTATGTGATACAATTAGCTTTGTAGAATGTATTTGACTTTTATTTGATTTAATTAGCTTTGTTTGAACGTGTTTGACTTTCATTTGATTAAAATAGCTTTTTTTGAATGTGTTTTACTTTCATTTGATTCAATTTGCTTTGTTTGAATGTGTTTGACTTTCATTTGATTCTATTAGCTTTGTTGAATGTATTTGACTTTCATTTGATTCAATTAGCTTTGTTTTAATGTGTTTGACTTTTATTTGATTTAATTAGCTTTGTTTGAATGTATTTGACCCTCATTACATTCAAATAGCTTTGTTTGAATGTGTTTAACTTTCAATTGATTCAATTAGCTTTGTTTTAATGTGTTTGACTTTTATTTGATTTAATTAGCTTTGTTTGAATGTGTTTGACTTTCATTTGATTCAAATAGCTTTATTTGAATGTGTTTGACTTTCATTTGACACAATTAGCTTTGTTGAACGTTTTTGACATTCATTTGATTAAAATAGCTTTGTTTGAATATGTTTGACTTTCATTTGATTCAATTAGCTTTGTTTGAATTTGTTTGACTTTCATTTGATTCAATTAGCTTTGTAAAATGTATTTGACTGTCATTTGATTCAAATAGCTTTGTTTGAATGTGTTTAACTTTCATTTGATTCAAATAGCTTAGTAGAATGTATTTGACTTTCATTTGATTCAATTAGCTTTGTAGAATGTATTTAACTTTCACTTAGTTCGAAAGCTTTGTTTGAATGTATTTGACTTCCATTTTATTCAAATAGCTTTGTAGAATGTATTTGAATTTTATTTGTTTGAATGTGTTTGACTTTCATTTGACTCAAATAGCTTTATTTGATTGCGTTTGACTTTCATTTGATACAATTAGCTTTGTAGAACGTATTTGAATTTCATTTGATTCACATAGCTTTATTTGAATGTGTTTGACTTTCATTTGATTCAATTAGCTTTGTAGAATGTATTTGACTTTCATTTGAGTTAAATAACTTTGTTTGACTGTGTTTGGCTTTCATTTGTTTCAATTTGCATTGAAGAATGTATTTGACTTTCATTTTCTTCAAGTAGCTTTGTTTGAATGTGTTTGACTTTCATTTGATTCAATTAGCTTTGTAGAATGTATTTGACATTCATTTAATTAAAATAGCTTTGTTTGAATGTGCTTGACTTTCATTTGATTCAATTAGCTTTGTGTGAATGTGTTTAACTTTCATTTGATTCAATTAGCTTGTAGAATGTATTTGACTTTCATTTGATTCAAATAGCTTTGTTTGAATGTGTTTGACTTTCATTTGATTCAATTAGCTTTGTAGAATGTATTTGACTGTCATTTGATTCAAATAGCTTTGTTTGAATGTGTTTGAATTTCATTTAATTCAATTTGCTTTGTAGAATGCATTTCACTTTCGTTTGATTTATATAGCTTTGTTTAAATGTGTTTGACTATCATTTAAATTAAAAAGCTTTTTCTGAATGTGTTTAACTTTCATTTGATTTAAAAGGCTTTGTTTGAATGTGTTTGACTTTCATTTGATGCAATTAGCTATGTAGAATGTATTTTACTTTTATTTGATTTAATTAGCTTTGTTTGAATTTATTTGACTCTCATTTGATTCAAATAGCTTTGTTTGAATGTATTTGACTGTCATTTGATTCAAATAGCTTTGTTTGAATGCGTTTGACTCTCATTTGATTCAATTAGCTTTGTAGAATGTATTTGACATTCATTTAATTAAAATAGCTTTGTTTGAATGTGTTTGACTTTCATTTGATTCAATTAGCTTTGTTTGAATGTGTTTGACTTTCATTTGATTCAATTAGCTTTGTAGAATGTATTTGACGTACATTTGATTCAAATAGCTTTGTTTCAATGCGTTTGACTTTCATTTGATTCAAATAGCTTTATTTTAATGTGTTTGACTTTCATTTGATACAATTAGCTTTGTTGAACGTATTTGACATTCATTTGATTAAAATAGCTTTGTTTGAATGTGTTTGACTTTCATTTGATTCAATTTGCTTTGTTTGAATGTGTTTGACTTTCATTTGATTCTATTAGCTTTGTTAAACGTATTTGACTTTCATTTGATTCAATTAGCTTTGTTTGAATGTGTTTGACTTTCATTTGATTTAATTAGCTTTGTAGAATGTATTTGAATTTTATTTGATTTAATTAGCTTTATTTGAAAGTTTTTGACTCTCATTTAATTCAAATAGCTTTGTTTGAATGTGTTTCACTTTTATTTGATTCAATTAGCTTTGTAGAACGTATTTGACTTTCATTTGATTCAAATAGCTTTGTTTGAATGTGTTTGACTTTCATTTGATCCAATTAGCTTAGTAGAATGTATTTGACTTTCAATTGATTCAAATATTTTTGTTTGAATGTTTTTTACTTTCATTTGATTCAATTAGCTTTGTAGAATGTATTTGACTTTTATTTGATTTAATTAGCTTTGTTTGAACTCGTTGACTCTCATTTGATTCAAATAGCTTTGTTTGAATGTGTTTGACTTTCAATTGATTCAATTAGCTTTGTAGAATGTGTTTGACTGTAATTTGATTCAAATAGCTTTGTTTGAATGTGTTTAAATTTCATTTAATTCAATTTGCTTTGTAGAATGCATTTCACTTTCATTTGATTTATATAGCTTTGTTTGAATGTGTTTGATTTTATTTTAAATTAAAAAGCTTTTTTTGAATGTGTTTGACTTTTATTTGATTTAAAAGGCTTTGTTTGAATGTGTTTGACTTTTATTTGATTCAATTAGGTTTGTAGAATGTATTTGACTTTTATTTGATTTAATTAGCTTTGTTTGAACGTGTTTGACTCTCATTTGATTCAAATAGCTTTGTTTGAATGTGTTTGACTTTTATTTCATTCAATTAGCTTTGTAGAATGTATTTGACTTTCATTTGATTAAAATAGCCTTTTTTGAATGTGTTTGACTTTCATTTGATTCAATTTGCTTTGTTTGAATGTGTTTGACTTTCATTTGATTCTTTTAGCTTTGTTGAATGTATTTGACTTTCATTTGATTCAATTAGCTTTGTTTTAATGTGTTTGACTTTTATTTGATTTAATTAGCTTTGTTTGAATGTATTTGACTCTCATTACATTCAAATAGGTTTGTTTGAATGTGTTTAACTTTCATTTGATTCAATTAGCTTTGTTTTAATGTGTTTGACTTTTATTTGATTTAATTAGCTTTGTTTGAATGCGTTTGACTTTCATTTGATTCAAATAGCTTTATTTGAATGTGTTTGACTTTCATTTGATACAATTAGCTTTGTTGAACGTATTTGACATTCATTTGATTAAAATAGCTTTGTTTGAATATGTTTGACTTTCATTTGATTTAATTAGCTTTGTTTGAATTTGTTTGACTTTCATTTGATTCTATTAGCTTTGTAAAATGTATTTGACTGTCATTTGATTCAAATAGCTTTGTTTGAATGTGTTTGACTTTCATTTGATTCAAATAGCTTAGTAGAATGTATTTGACTTTCATTTGATTCAATTAGCTTTATAGAATGTATTTGACTTTCACTTAGTTCGAAAGCTTTGTTTGAATGTGATTGACTTTAATTTAATTATATTAGCTTATTTTGATAGTATTTGACTTTCATTTAATTAAATTAGCTTTGTAGAATGTATTTGACTTCCATTTTATTCAATTAGCTTTTGTTTGAAGGTGTTTGACTTTTATATGATTCAATTTGCTTTGTAGAATGTATTTGACTTTTATTTGATTTAATTAGCTTTGTTTGAATGTGTTTGACTTTCATTTGATTCAATAAGCTTTGTAGAATGTATTTGACTTTCATTTGAATCAAATAACTTTGTTTGACTGTGTTTGACTTTCATTTGATTCAATTTGCTTTGTAGATGTATTTGACTTCCATTTTCTTCAAATAGTTTTGTTTGAATGTGTTTGACTTTCATTTGATTCAATTCATTTTGTAGAATGTATTTGACATTCATTTAATTAAAATAGCTTTGTTTGAATGTGTTTGACTTTCATTTGATTCAATAAGCTTTGTTTGAATGTGTTTGACTTTCAATTGATTCAATTAGCTTTGTAGAATGTGTTTGACTTTAATTTGATTCAAATAGCTTTGTTTGAATGTGTTTAAATTTCATTTAATTCAATTTGCTTTGTAGAATGCATTTCACTTTCATTTGATTTATATAGCTTTGTTTGAATGTGTTTGACTTTCATTTAAATTAAAAAAGCTTTTTTTGAATGTGTTCAACTTTCATTTGATTTAAAAGGCTTTGTTTGAATGTATTTGACTTTTATTTGATTCGATTAGCTTTGTAGAATGTATTTTACTTTTATTTGATTTAATTAGCTTTGTTTAAATTTGTTTGACTCTCATTTGATTCAAATAGCTTTGTTTGAATGTGTTTGACTTTCATTTGATTCAGTTAGCTTTGTAGAATGTATTTGACTTTCATTTGATTAAAATAGCTTTATTTGAATGTATTTGACTTTCATTTTATTCAATTAGCTTTGTAGAATGTGTTTGACTTTTATTTGATTCAAATAGCTTAGTAGAATGTATTTGACTTTCATTTGATTCAATTAGCTTTGTAGAATGTTATTAACTTTCACTTAGTTCGAAAGCTTTGATTGAATGTATTTGACTTCCATTTTATTCAAATAGCTTTGTAGAATGTATTTGAATTTTATTTGTTTGAATGTGTTTGACTTTCATTTGACTCAAATAGCTTTATTTGATTGCGTTTGACTTTCATTTGATACAATTAGCTTTGTAGAACGTATTTGAATTTCATTTGATTCAAATAGCTTTATTTGAATGTGTTTGACTTTCATTTGATTCAATTAGCTTTGTAGAATGTATTTAACTTTCATTTGAGTTAAATAACTTTGTTTGACTGTGTTTGGCTTTCATTTGTTTCAATTTGCATTGAAGAATGTATTTGACTTTCATTTTCTTCAAGTAGCTTTGTTTGAATGTGTTTGACTTTCATTTGATTCAATTAGCTTTGTAGAATGTATTTGACATTCATTTAATTAAAATAGCTTTGTTTTAATGTGTTTGACTTTCATTTGATTCAATTAGCTTTGTGTGAATGTGGTTGACTTTCATTTGATTCAATTAGCTTTGTAGAATGTATTTGACTTTCATTTGATTCAAATAGCTTTGTTTGAATGTGTTTGACTTTCATTTGATTCAATTAGCTTTGTAGAATGTATTTGACTGTCATTTGATTCAAATAGCTTTGTTTGAATGTGTTTGAATTTCATTTAATTCAATTTGCTTTGTAGAATGCATTTCACTTTCGTTTGATTTATATAGCTTTGTTTAAATGTGTTTGACTATCATTTAAATTAAAAAGCTTTTTCTGAATGTGTTTAACTTTCATTTGATTTAAAAGGCTTTGTTTGAATGTGTTTGACTTTCATTTGATGCAATTAGCTATGTAGAATGTATTTTACTTTTATTTGATTTAATTAGCTTTGTTTGAATTTATTTGACTCTCATTTGATTCAAATAGCTTTGTTTGAATGTATTTGACTGTCATTTGATTCAAATAGCTTTGTTTGAATGTGTTTGACTCTCATTTGATTCAATTAGCTTTGTAGAATGTATTTGACATTCATTTAATTAAAATAGCTTTGTTTGAATGTGTTTGACATTCATTTGATTCAATTAGCTTTGTTTGAATGTGTTTGACTTTCATTTGATTCAATTAGCTTTGTAGAATGTATTTGACGTACATTTGATTCAAATAGCTTTGTTTCAATGCGTTTGACTTTCATTTGATTCAAATAGCTTTATTTTATTGTGTTTGACTTTCATTTGATACAATTAGCTTTGTTGAACGTATTTGACATTCATTTGATTAAAATAGCTTTGTTTGAATGTGTTTGACTTTCATTTAATTCAATTTGCTTTGTTTGAATGTGTTTGACTTTCATTTGATTCTATTAGCTTTGTTAAACGTATTTGACTTTCATTTGATTCAATTAGCTTTGTTTGAATGTGTTTGACTTTCATTTGATTTAATTAGCTTTGTAGAATGTATTTGAATTTTATTTGATTTAATTAGCTTTGTTTGAAAGTTTTTGACTCTCATTTAATTCAAATAGCTTTGTTTGAATGTGTTTCACTTTTATTTGATTCAATTAGCTTTGTAGAACGTATTTGACTTTCATTTGATTCAAATAGCTTTGTTTGAATGTGTTTGACTTTCATTTGATCCAATTAGCTTAGTAGAATGTATTTGACTTTCAATTGATTCAAATATCTTTGTTTGAATGTTTTTTACTTTCATTTGATTCAATTAGCTTTGTAGAATGTATTTGACTTTTATTTGATTTAATTAGCTTTGTTTGAACTCGTTGACTCTCATTTGATTCAAATAGCTTTGTTTGAATGTGTTTGACTTTCAATTGATTCAATTAGCTTTGTAGAATGTGTTTGACTGTAATTTGATTCAAATAGCTTTGTTTGAATGTGTTTAAATTTCATTTAATTCAATTTGCTTTGTAGAATGCATTTCACTTTCATTTGATTTATATAGCTTTGTTTGAATGTGTTTGATTTTATTTTAAATTAAAAAGCTTTTTTTGAATGTGTTTGACTTTTATTTGATTTAAAAGGCTTTGTTTGAATGTGTTTGACTTTTATTTGATTCAATTAGCTTTGTAGAATGTATTTGACTTTTATTTGATTTAATTAGCTTTGTTTGAACGTGTTTGACTCTCATTTGATTCAAATAGCTTTGTTTGAATGTGTTTGACTTTTATTTCATTCAATTAGCTTTGTAGAATGTATTCGACTTTCATTTGATTAAAATAGCCTTTTTTGAATGTGTTTGACTTTCATTTGATTCAATTTGCTTTGTTTGAATGTGTTTGACTTTCATTTGATTCTATTAGCTTTGTTGAATGTATTTGACTTTCATTTGATTCAATTAGCTTTGTTTTAATGTGTTTGACTTTTATTTGATTTAATTCTTTGTTTGAATGTATTTGACTCTCATTACATTCAAATAGCTTTGTTTGAATGTGTTTAACTTTCATTTGATTCAATTAGCTTTGTTTTAATGTGTTTGACTTTTATTTGATTTAATTAGCTTTGTTTGAATGCGTTTGACTTTCATTTGATTCAAATAGCTTTATTTGAATGTGTTTGACTTTCATTTGATACAATTAGCTTTGTTGAACGTATTTGACATTCATTTGATTAAAATAGCTTTGTTTGAATATGTTTGACTTTCATTTGATTTATTTAGCTTTGTTTGAATTTGTTTGACTTTCATTTGATTCTATTAGCTTTGTAAAATGTATTTGACTGTCATTTGATTCAAATAGCTTTGTTTGAATGTGTTTGACTTTCATTTGATTCAAATAGCTTAGTAGAATGTATTTGACTTTCATTTGATTCAATTAGCTTTGTAGAATGTATTTGACTTTCACTTAGTTCGAAAGCTTTGTTTGAATATGATTGACTTTAATTTAATTATATTAGCTTATTTTGATAGTATTTGACTTTCATTTAATTCAATTAGCTTTGTAGAATGTATTTGACTTCCATTTTATTCAATTAGCTTTTGCTTGAAGGTGTTTGACTTTTATATGATTCAATTTGCTTTGTAGAATGTATTTGACTTTTATTTGATTTAATTAGCTTTGTTTGAATGTGTTTGACTTTCATTTGATTCAATAAGCTTTGTAGAATGTATTTGACTTTCATTTGAATCAAATAACTTTGTTTGACTGTGTTTGACTTTCATTTGATTCAATTTGCTTTGTAGATGTATTTGACTTCCATTTTCTTCAAATAGCTTTGTTTGAATGTGTTTGACTTTCATTTGATTCAATTCATTTTGTAGAATGTATTTGACATACATTTAATTAAAATAGCTTTGTTTGAATGTGTTTGACTTTCATTTGATTCAATAAGCTTTGTTTGAATGTGTTTGACTTTCAATTGATTCAATTAGCTTTGTAGAATGTGTTTGACTTTAATTTGATTCAAATAGCTTTGTTTGAATGTGTTTAAATTTCATTTAATTCAATTTGCTTTGTAGAATGCATTTCACTTTCATTTGATTTATATAGCTTTGTTTGAATGTGTTTGACTTTCATTTAAATTAAAAAAGCTTTTTTTGAATGTGTTTAACTTTCATTTGATTTAAAAGGCTTTGTTTGAATGTATTTGACTTTTATTTGATTCGATTAGCTTTGTAGAATGTATTTTACTTTTATTTGATTTAATTAGCTTTGTTTAAATTTGTTTGACTCTCATTTGATTCAAATAGCTTTGTTTGAATGTGTTTGACTTTCATTTGATTCAATTAGCTTTGTAGAATGTATTTGACTTTCATTTGATTGAAATAGCTTTATTTGAATGTATTTGACGTTCATTTGATTCAATTAGCTTTGTAGAATGTATTTGACTTTCATTTGATTCGAAATCTTTGTTTGAATGTGTTTGACTTTCATTTGATTCAATTAGCTTTGTTTGAATGTGTTTGACTTTAATTTAATTCAATTAGCTTTGTAGAATGTATTAGACTTTTATTTGATTTAATTAGCTTTGTTTTAATGTATTTGACTTTCATTTGATTCAATTAGCTTTGTTTGAATGTGTTTGACTTTCATTTGATTCAATTAGCTTTGTTGAATGTATTTGACTTTCATTTGATTCAATTAGCTTTGTTTGAATGTGTTTGACTTTCATTTGATTCAATTAGCTTTGTAGAATGTATTTGACTCTCATTTGATTCAAATAGCTTTGTTTGAATGCGTTTAACTTTCATTTGATTCAATTAGCTTTGTAGAATACATTTCACTTTCATTTAATTAAAACAACTCTCATTTGATTCAAATAGCTTTGTTTGATTGCGTTTGACTTTCATTTGATACAATAAGCTTTGTAGAACGTATTTGACTTTCATTTGATTCAAATAGCTTTATTTGAATGTGTTTAACTTTCATTTTATATAATTAGCTTTGTAGAATGTATTTAACTTTCATTTGAGTCAAATAACTTTGCTTGACTGTGTTTGATTTTCATTTGTTTCAATTTGCTTTGTAGAATGTATTTGCCTTTCATTTTCTTCAAATAGCTTTGTTTGAATGTGTTTGACTTTCATTTGATTCAATTAGCTTTGTAGAATGTATTTGACATTCATTTAATTAAAATACCTTTGTTTGAATGTGTTTGACTTTCATTTGATTCAATTAGCTTTGTTTGAATGTGTTTGACTTTCATTTGATTCAATTAGCTTTGTAGAATGTATTTGACGTACATTTGATTCAAATAGCTTTGATTGAATGTGTTTGACTTTCAATTGATTCAATTAGCTTTGTAGAATGTACTTGACTGTCATTTGATTCAAATAGCTTTGTTTGAATGTGTTTGAATTTCATTTAATTCAATTTGCTTTGTAGAATGCATTTCACTTTCATTTGATTTATATAGCTTTGTTTGAATGTGTTTGACTTTCATTTAAATTAAAAAGCTTTTTTTGAATGTGATTGACTTTCATTTGATTTAAAAGGCTTTGTTTGAATGCGTTTGACTTTCATTTGATGCAATTAGCTTTGTAGAATGTATTTTACTTTTATTTGATTTAATTAGCTTTGTTTGAATTTATTTGACTCTCATTTGATTCAAATAGCTTTGTTTGAATGTGTTTGACTTTCATTTGATTCAATTAGCATTGTAGTGTATTTGACTTTCATTTTATTCAAATAGCTTTGTTTGAATGTGTTTGACTTTCATTTGATACAATTAGCTTTGTAGAACGTATTTGACTGTCATTTGATTCAAATGGCTTTGTTTGAATGTATTTGACTTTCATTTGATTCAATTAGCTTAGTAGAATGTATTTGACTTTCATTTGATTCAAATAGCTTTATTTGAATGTGTTTGACTTTCATTTGATTCAATTAGCTTTGTAGAATGTATTTGACTTTCATTTAATACGAAATCTTTGTTTGAATGTGTTTTACTTTCATTTGATTCAATTAGCTTTGTTTGAATTTGTTTTACTTTCATTTGATTCAATTCGCTTTGTTTGATGTATTTGACTTTCAGTTAATACAATTAGCTTTGTTTGAATGTGTTTGACTTTCATTTGATTCAATTAGCTTTGTAGAATGTATTTGACTTTTATTTGATTTAATTAGCTTTGTTTGAATGTATTTTACTTTCATTTGATTCAAATAGCTTTATTTGAATGTGTTTGACTTTCATTTGATTCAATTAGCTTTGTAGAATGTATTTGACTTTCATTTGATTCGAATAGCTTTATTTGAATGTGTTTGACTTTCATTTGATTCAATTAGCTTTGTAGAATGTATTTGACATTCATTTAATTAAAATAGCTTTGTTTGAATGTGTTTGACTTTCATTTGATTCAAATAGCTTTATTTGAATGTGTTTGACTTTCATTTGATTCAATTAGCTTTGTATAATGTATTTGACTTTCATTTGATTCAATTAGCTTTGTTCGAATGAGTTTTACTTTCATTTGATTCAATTAGCTTTGTAGAATGTATTTGACTCTCATTTGATTCAAATAGCTTTGTTTGAATGCGTTTAACTTTCATTTGATTCAATTAGCTTTGTAAAATACATTTCACTTTCATTTAATTTAAATAACTTTGTTTCAATGCGTTTGACTTTCATTTGATTCAATTTGCTTTGTTTGAATGTGTTTGACTTTCATTTGATTCTATTAGCTTTGTTGAATGCATTTGACTTTCATTTATTTCAATTAGCTTTTGTTTGAATGTGTTTGACTTTCATTTGATTTAATTAGCTTTGTAGAATGTATTTGACTTTTATTTGATTTAATTAGCTTTGTTTGAATGTTTTTTACTCTCATTTAATTCAAATAGCTTTGTTTGAATGTGTTTCACTTTTATTTGATTCAATTAGCTTTGTAGAACGTATTTGACTTTCATTTGATTCAAATAGCTTTGTTTGAATGTGTTTGACTTTCATTTGATCCAATTAGCTTAGTAGAATGTTTTTTACTTTCATTTGATTCAATTAGCTTTGTAGAATGTATTTGACTTTTATTTGATTTAATTAGCTTTGTTTGAACATATTTTACTCTCATTTGATTCAAATAGCTTTCTTTGAATGTGTTTGAGTTTCATTTGATTCAATTAGCTTTGTAGAATGTTTTTTACTTTCATTTGATTCAAATAGCTTTGTTTGAATGTGATTGAATTTCATTTGATTCAATTTGCTTTGTAGATTGCATTTCACTTTCATTTGATATATAACTTTGTTTGAATGTGTTTGACTTTCATTTAAATTAAAAAGCTTTTTTTGAATGTGTTTGACTTTTATTTGATTTAAAAGGCTTTGTTTGAATGTGTTTGACTTTCATTTGATGCAATTAGCTGTGTAGAATGTATTTTACTTTTATTTGATTTAATTAGCTTTGTTTGAATTTATTTGACTCTCATTTGATTCAAATAGCTTTGTTTGAATGTGTTTGACTTTCATTTGATTCAATTAGCTTTGTAGAATGTATTTGACTTTCATTTGATTCAAATAGCTTTATTTGAATGTGTTTGACTTTCATTTGATTCAATTAGCTTTGTAGAATGTATTTGACATTCATTTAATTAAAATAGCTTTGTTTGAATGTGTTTGACTTTCATTTGATTCAAATAGCTTTATTTGAATGTGTTTGACTTTCATTTGATTCAATTAGCTTTGTAGAATGTATTTGACTTTCATTTGATTCAATTAGCTTTGTTTGAATGAGTTTTACTTTCATTTGATTCAATTAGCTTTGAAGAATGTATTTGACTCTCATTTGTTTCAAATAGCTTTGTTTGAATGCGTTTAACTTTCATTTGATTCAATTAGCTTTGTATAATACATTTAACTTTCATTTGATTTAAATAACTTTGTTCAATGCGTTTGACTTTCATTGGATCCAAATAGCGTTATTTTAATGTGTTTGACTTTCATTTGATACACATAGCTTTGTTGAACGTGTTTGACATTCATTTGATTAAAATAGCTTTGTTTGAATGTGTTTGACTTTCATTTGATTCAATTTGCTTTGTTTGAATGTGTTTGACTTTCATTTGATTCTATTAGCTTTGTTGAATGTATTTGACTTTCATTTGATTCAATTAGCTTTGTTTGAATGTGTTTGACTTTCATTTGATTCAATTAGCTTTGTAGAATGTATTTGACTTTCATTTGATTCAAATAGCTTTATTTGAATGTGTTTGACTTTCATTTGATTCAATTAGCTTTGTAGAATGTATTTGACTTTCATTTGATTCAAAATAGCTTTATTTGATTGTGTTTGACTTTCTTTTCATTCAATTAGCTTTGTAGAATGTATTTGACTTTCATTTGATTCAAAATCTTTGTTTGAATGCATTTGACTTTCATTTGATTAAAATAGCTTTGTTTGAATGTGTTTGACTTTCATTTGATTCAATTAGCTTTGTAGAATGTATTTGACTTTCATTTGATTCAAATAGCTTTGTTTGAATGTGTTTGACTTTCATTTGATTCAATTAGCTTTGTAGAATGTATTTGACTGTCATTTGATTCAAATAGCTTTATTTGAATGTGTTTGAATTTCATTTAATTCAATTTGCTTTGTTTAATGCATTTCACCTTCATTTGATTTATATAGCTTTGTTTGAATGTGTTTGACTATCATTTAAATTACAAAGCTTTTTTTGAATGTGTTTGACTTTCATTTGATTTAAAAGGCTTTGTTTGAATGTGTTTGATTTTCATTTGATGCAATTAGCTTTGTAGAATGTATTTTACTTTTATTTTATTTAATTAGCTTTGTTTGAATTTATTTGACTCTCATTTGATTCAATTAGCTTTGTTTGAATGTGTTTGACTTTCATTTGATTCAATTAGCTTTGTAGAATGTATTTGACTTTCATTTGATTCAAATAGCTTTATTTGAATGTGTTTGACTTTCATTTGATTCAATTAGCTTTGTAGAATGTATTTGACATTCATTTAATTAAAATAGCTTTGTTTGAATGTGTTTGACTTTCATTTGATTCAAATAGCTTTATTTTAATGTATTTGACTTACATTTGATTCAATTAGCTTTGTAGAATGTATTTGACTTTTATTTGATTTAATTAGCTTTGTTTGAATGTTTTTTACTCTCATTTAATTCAAATAGCTTTGTTTGAATGTGTTTCACTTTTATTTGATTCAATTAGCTTTGTTTGAATGTTTTTTACTCTCATTTAATTCAAATAGCTTTGTTTGAATGTGTTTCACTTTTATTTGATTCAATTAGCTTTGTAGAACGTATTTGACTTTCATTTGATTCAAATAGCTTTGTTTGAATGTGTTTGACTTTCATTTGATTCAATTAGCTTTGTAGAATGTATTTGACTTTTATTTGATTCAAAATCTTTGTTTGAATGTGTTTGACTTTCATTTGATTTAATTAGCTTTGTAGAATGTATTTGACTTTCATTTGATTAAAATAGCTTTGTTTGAATGTGTTTGACTTTCATTTGATTCAATTAGCATTGTAGAATGTATTGACTTTCATTTGATTCAAATAGCTTTGTTTGAATGTGTTTGACTTTCATTTGATTCAATTAGCTTTGTAGAATGTATTTGACTGTCATTTGATTCAAATAGCTTTATTTGAATGTGTTTGAATTTCATTTAATTCAATTTTCTTTGTAGAATGCATTTCACCTTCATTTGATTTATATAGCTTTGTTTGAATGTGTTTGACTATCATTTAAATTACAAAGCTTTTTTTGAATGTGTTTGACTTTCATTTGATTTAAAAGGCTTTGTTTGAATGTGTTTGATTTTCATTTGATGCAATTAGCTTTGTAGAATGTATTTTACTTTTATTTTATTTAATTAGCTTTGTTTGAATTTATTTGACTCTCATTTGATTCAATTAGCTTTGTTTGAATGTGTTTGACTTTCATTTGATTCAATTAGCTTTGTAGAATGTATTTGACTTTCATTTGATTCAAATAGCTTTATTTGAATGTGTTTGACTTTCATTTGATTCAATTAGCTTTGTAGAATGTATTTGACATTCATTTAATTAAAATAGCTTTGTTTGAATGTGTTTGACTTTCATTTGATTCAAATAGCTTTATTTTAATGTATTTGACTTTCATTTGATTCAATTAGCTTTGTAGAATGTATTTGACTTTTATTTGATTTAATTAGCTTTGTTTGAATGTTTTTTACTCTCATTTAATTCAAATAGCTTTGTTTGAATGTGTTTCACTTTTATTTGATTCAATTAGCTTTGTTTGAATGTTTTTTACTCTCATTTAATTCAAATAGCTTTGTTTGAATGTGTTTCACTTTTATTTGATTCAATTAGCTTTGTAGAACGTATTTGACTTTCATTTGATTCAAATAGCTTTGTTTGAATGTGTTTGACTTTCATTCGATTCAATTAGCTTTGTAGAATGTATTTGACTTTTATTTGATTCAAAATCTTTGTTTGAATGTGTTTGACTTTCATTTGATTTAATTAGCTTTGTAGAATGTATTTGACTTTCATTTGATTAAAATAGCTTTGTTTGAATGTGTTTGACTTTCATTTGATTCAATTAGCATTGTAGAATGTATTGATTTTCATTTGATTCAAATAGCTTTGTTTGAATGTGTTTGACTTTCATTTGATTCAATTAGCTTTGTAGAATGTATTTGACTGTCATTTGATTCAAATAGCTTTGTTTGAATGTGTTTGAATTTCATTTAATTCAATTCGCTTTGTAGAATGCATTTCACTTTCATTTGATTTATATAGCTTTGTTTGAATGTGTTTGACTTTCATTTGATTCAATTAGCTTTGTAGAATGTATTTGACTTTCATTTGATTCAAATAGCTTTATTTGAATGTGTTTGACTTTCATTTGATTCAATTAGCTTTGTAGAATGTATTTGACTTTCATTGGATTCAAAATCTTTGTTTGAATGTGTTTGACTTTCATTTGATTCAAATAGCTTTGTTTGAATGTGTTTGACTTTCATTTGATTCAATTAGCTTTGTAGAATGTATTGACTTTCATTTGATTCAAATAGCTTTGTTTGAATGTGTTTGACTTTCATTTGATTCAATTAGCTTTGTAGAATGTATTTGACTGTCATTTGATTCAAATAGCTTTGTTTGAATGTGTTTGAATTTCATTTAATTCAATTCGCTTTGTAGAATGCATTTAACTTTCATTTGATTTATATAGCTTTGTTTGAATGTGTTTGACTATCATTTAAATTAAAAAGCTTTTTTTGAATGTGTTTGACTTTCAGTTGATTTAAAAGGCTTTGTTTGAATGTGTTTGACTTTCATTTGATGCAATTAGCTTTGTAGAATGTGTTTCGGGGTTTTCTGATGTCCTGCGGGAGAGTTACAATTCCGAGACTGGAACCGGACGCCTGTACCTGCAAAATAACGGAGACTCCTGAGAGCTCCGCCTCCAACGGTCAAGTTAGTACCTGATTAAGGAGTAATTAATACGGAAATTAAAGTAATAAGATCTCTCTAGGTGAGAGTGCTTAGTGTTGGTAATCTGCGTCGTTAGCGAGATTAGCCGGTTGTTGGTGTTCCGTAATATCTCTGCTCTTCTCTGCTTGATTCCTTGATTTTTCGATCCTCTAACTAATGAGGATTAATTAAGTATTTATAGCCTTGAGAAGCGTGCCACTCTCTAGGTTTAAGGTAAACCTAGGGCTGATCGGGCCTCTAGACTGGATTGGGCCTTGATGGCCGGTTTTCCCATTTGGCATGGGTGGACACGTGGCGTGCCTTGATTGGTCCGTAGAGGACGTATCTGTGATTGACACGTGGCAGGCTCCTATTGGCCTTCGTGAAGGACCCGTGGCGGAACCTGGTTGGTCCACTTGTCAGACGGTGATTGGTGGATAAAAATCCCCTAATCATTTGCCCCTCACAGGTGGCACGTGACTGGTCACGTGTCGCCTGTGACAGGTGTCGCACGGCGACAGGCGACGGCCTGCTACAGCTGTCACCTTGCAAACGGCCGAGAGATTTTCCCGCCCAAATTTTGAATTTGGAAGCGACCTTTCGCCTTCTCACTTTGCCTATAAAAGGAGGTGCTGACTTCGGTCATTTTCACATTTGAGAACTTTGCGAGAACATTCGGACCCGTGAACTTGCTCTGACATTTCGGACCTTTTCTGCCTACCGCCTGTTCTGACAAGCCGACTGCACCGGACTTCCAGGACTTCATCAACCGTCACTCGTTCAGGTAACTCAGTTCTCTTACTCTTAATTTTCTTTTTATTTTTTGAAATGGCACCACGGAAGCACACGACACGACCTAAGTTAGTGATCAGCCGGTCACCGGGGACGGCTGAATCTAGGACTAGGAGTGCCGCCTGCCCTTTTCTGGACCCATCTTTGCCCTTTATACAAAGTCCGACTGTATCTGTGTCTATGCAGAACGTGATGGCCAGAACGAAACAGACTGCTATGATATCAAACTCAGACGGCTCCTCCCAAAGAGTGCTCCTTAGTGAAACATCTGACCAGGCGCCAGATGTAGAATTGAAACGAGGCGACTGCCAAGCCGACAGTTCTGAGAGAGGGGCCAAGGTGGTCCCTTCCCATCTTACCGTTGACATGTCTGATTTTCCTCCTGCCCCTTCTAAGGGAGAGGAGGCGGGCCCCTCTGGGAGAGGGGAGGAGTCGTCCTCTTCGGACTCGTCAGAGGACGAGTCCGAGTCCAGCTCTTCCGGCCACAGTTCTCCTGGCTCAGAAGAAAGACATAGCCGCCTACAAGAGGCGAGACTTTCTCATGCAGTTGAGAAGGGGGACAATTGGGCGGAGCCGTCCGCCTCTTACAGAGAGGAAAACGCCCCCTACTACTGCATGGTACCCCGGGGCCGGATCGCAACCATGCAAGACAACGTGGCGAGCTTTATTGCCAACCACAGAATGGGCCCGGAATTTTTACTGTTCGTGCCGGATCCAGAAGACACTGTCGTCTGGCCGGCTGGTACCAGCTATGGTGACGGCTGCTTTGGCTGCTATGTGGCGGCCATCAAAGCTGGACTGCGCTTCCCATTACATCCGGTTGTTCAGCGGATTTTAGATGGGTATGATCTGGGGTTATGGCAGTTAGCCCCCAACTCTAAGGTAAACGTACTCGGCTATGTGGCCGGGTGTGAAATGTACGGGGTGGAGCCAAGCTTTGAGGCTTTCGCCCACATGAACTATCTCAGCCGGACCCCTAAGTCGGGAGGTACCGGCTGGTACCAATTAACAAGCCATAGGGGTTACCTCATGACGAGAGGTAAGGCGAACAAATGGAAGGATTGGCGGAACACCTTCCTTATCATTGAGGGTTCAGACACGGAGCTGAACCAACGTTTTAACAAGTGGAATAGGGATCCGCCTCTTCTCGCAGGCGGCCGCAGCATGCCGCCTGTTCCCCCAAAGGCTAAAAGAGAGATCCTAGACAGAGGACTCTTCAAAGTAGAGACTAGGGTGAACTCTACTTCAGGGGTACGAGAGCAAGTACCCCTAAACTGCGTCCCGAGCTTCAAGTGGCTCTATGACGAGTACTTTTTGGCCGCCTGTGGCCTCAGAAGTCGGTGCTCTAGAGGTAGCCGGCCTGACAAATACTCTGTTTTTTCACGCCTTGTTTACTTAGGATTTTTACTAACTTTGCTGTTTATTTCTTGCAGCTGACGCCATGAGTAAAATAACAGCATCCAAGACTGCGGCGGCCATGTTGCGGGCCTCGCTCATGAAACAGTCTTATGCCGACTCCCCCAACAAGGGGGCACCCTTGGTAAGCTTCGAAAACTCTTCCTCTTTTAGTTATCTTATGCATATACTAACTCTTTTTGTTTTCAGTCTGGCACTCCAAGGGCTTCTTCCTCGCAACAGCCGGACCCCAAGGCCCGGAGGACGACTGTTGCAAGCTCTCCTGGGTCTTCCAGGAAAACAGTGGCGGCTGAGAAGCAGCCGGCCACTTCTTCTAAAACCCCGGCGGGGCCGCCTAGAAGTATGGACAATCACTTGTAAAAAACTCACACTTGCTTCCTTCTTGACTAGGTCTAACTTGTTTTTTCCTTTCGCTTAATGCAGCCGGCCCTCAGGGGCTTGACTTGGTTGAGGTAGCCAAGTCCATGGTTAAAGTAGTTCCTCCATCTGAAAGGGAGGCGGTCAGGGGTGCCGGCACCCTTGACCTTGATGGGATTTCAGGGGTCCTTGCTGAGGTATACTTAGCATATTTTTGAGTTTTTGAGTTCCAGGACGCCTGTTATCTTTTTTGTTTGGAAGCTGACGCCTGTTTTTCTTTGTACTTAGGCCCTGCTCCGAGTCAACAGCCTTCGCAAGCCGATTGATCGGAAAAACAAAGAGGTAAAGGCCGCAAAAGCTATGGCCGCCTCCAGCTGTGATAAGGCAATGTTTCAAATTCCCCAAAATGAAGTACTGACCATTGATCTTCTTTATTATCAGGCGCAGGCTACCGCCGCTGTTCGGGCTCAGTTAGAGGCGGCCCAAAAGAAGGTTGACGAGCTGGAGGCGACCGTCACAAACCTTAAGGCCGAGCTGAAACCTCTTCGCCAAAAAATGCACTCTTACGAAGCCATGGAGAAATCTTTGGCTAACGTAAAAGAACGCCTGGTGAACCAAGAGAAGAGTCTTACCCAAGAGCTCTCGGAAAAGGCCGAGCAAGAGAAGAAAGAGCTCGTCAG
Source organism: Chenopodium quinoa (assembly GCF_001683475.1). Lineage (NCBI taxonomy): Eukaryota > Viridiplantae > Streptophyta > Magnoliopsida > Caryophyllales > Amaranthaceae > Chenopodium > Chenopodium quinoa. The sequence goes on along the minus strand of NW_018745300.1, from coordinate 26,089 downwards.
GGAGATGGTGGAAGACTCCGCTCAAATCCAGCGCATGACCTGGGAACGACTGTTCCCCAGTGCCGACTTTGCCTCATGGGAAAGAACGTACCGCCAGTGTTCGGAAACATATAATCAACAGATCCTGGCGGCTGCTGAAGAAGAGGCATTGGAAGGTGCGTTGGAGGAGGAAGAGCCGGTTGTGGTGCTTGTGCCACTTGGGGGTAAGGCATCAAAAGAGGGTGCAGCTAAAGCCGAGTCCAGCAAGAAGAGTGCTGACCAGGCGGCAGCTGCTGATACTGAACTGCCCCCTTCTTAAGCTTTAAGTATTTTTTCCACGGCCTGCGTGCCGTTTGCTTTGTAATTACCCGGCCAGGGGGCCGGGGTTTTGAATATTCTGCTGGTCTTTAATGACCGGCTCATTTTTAATCAAATTTTTGTTTTGGTTCAAATTTGTCTAAGTATTCCATATCTAATATCCCTTTGTTCACTAGACCGACTGTTGTGTATGGCCGAACGTTCTGCATACCTTTTAGTATGCCGCCTATGCCCCTGGACGACTGGTGGTCTGTTTCCAGGGTAGATGATCAGTCGGCCATTTATTCAATCGGTATTCGAACTATTTATTCAATTGGTCTGACCAAGTAAATAGTATTTCCTAGTTGCCAAGGAATTAAGTAGGATAACAAGCGGCGGGTGCCGGTTGTTTCCCTTTATTGCCAATGTTGGCTTTTAACTCGTAATTTGTTAACCTAGCAAGAGTATTGGTTGAGAGCCCTTGTTTATTAAAAACAAGTGGACGACTCATACCTTTTAGGCTCCATACTAAGTTTGAGTGACTATTAACCTAGGAGTTACTTAGTCTTCGTCACAATCTAGATTGAGTAGTAGAGGTACCAGGCGGCGTAGGCCGGCTAGACCCCTTGATTCGCCAATGTTTGTTGGCTATTAACTCAATAGGTTACCTAGTAGGAATAGGGGTTTGAGTGCCCTTGTTTGTTTGAAACAGGCGGACGACTCAAACTTTTTAGGTTTTATACCAAATTTGAAGGAGTGACTATGAGTTAACGTTGGAGTTACTCAGTCGCCGTCACTTTTCTTTGAGAAGTAGAGGTGCCAGGCGGCGTAGGCCGGCTAGACCCCTTGATTCGCCAATGTTTGTTGGCTATTAACTCAATAGGTACCCCCTGCATTTATCCCAAGTAATACAGGCGGTCATCTGACTCAGATGTCAACTGCTACCACTGGTTTGGTTAGTGATAGAGTTATCCTTGTCTCAAAAACGACTACGTGGTTGCCCTTGGGGACAGTCGTATAGGTGCCGTGTAATTAGTTTATAGAACAATGTTCCACCCAAAAGGGAGCTGCTCTCTGCGACGAATTTCATCCGGAGGGATGCCGTCGGACGCCTGCTATGATGTTGGGACAGGTCGTATTAGTTTTGTAGATTTGATCAGTTGGCTTGGCGCCTGGTCTGATCATTCGGCCGGTGGCCTTGGTAAGTTCTTGGTGAACGTAGGTGCTAAGTAAAAGAAGGGTAGCCGCCTGTTAGGCACAGGGTCGGACAGGCCCTAATCTTTTTAGCTAAGTGTTGAGTAAAATACTCAATGGAGAGTAGCCGACTGTAAAGGAACAGACGGCATGCCCCTCGTAATACAAAATTAAATAGTAAGTGCAAACTTTATTAAGTAGCTCTTTACTTTACATCTCTCAGAAGAAATATTTTTTAAGGTTATCTACATTCCAAGTTCGAGGCAACGGTTGTCCGTCTGGTGTTTCCAGACGGTAGGTACCGTCCCTGACTTCCTCATAGATTCGGTAGGGTCCTTCCCAGTTGGGAGTTAGTTTGCCAGACTCATTAGCCCTACCCACTGCTTCCATTTTTCTAAGTACAAAGTCCCCTACTTTGAGTGGACGCCTGTGTACTTTTTTGTTGTATGATCTAGTCATTCTCATGCGATAGATCTCATGGCGCAAAACAGCATTGCCCCTCTTTTCAGGAAGTGAGTCTAATGCCAGGCGCATGGCTTCCCAGTTTGCCTCTTCGTTATACAGCATTACTCGAAGAGTCGGCTCGTAGTGTTCTATTGGAAGAACAGCTTCCGCACCATAAGTTAGGAGGAATGGAGTTTCTCGAGTCGCCCCTTTTTTAGTCGTCCTAATGGCCCAGAGAACATGTGGTAGTTCATCCGCCCATAGGCCGCCTGCTCGTTCAATCTTTTTCTTGAGACCGTCTGAGATGATTTTATTAAAGGCTTCTACCTGGCCGTTTGCTTGTGGACGACCGACAGATGCAAAGTAATGTGCAATTCCTTGGTCTCCCAACCAGCTTTTGAGAACAGGCGTCTCAAATTGGGGACCATTATCAAAAACCATAGACATGGGAACCCCGAACCGAGTGATGACGTTTTTCCAAATGAATGAAATTACATCTTTCGTCTTGATTCCCTTTACAGCCTCCGCCTCTACCCATTTAGTGAAGTAGTCAACGGCAACAAGTATATACCTTCTGCCGCCTGTAGCAGGCGTATATGGACCCAGAATGTCCATGCCCCACTTAGCAAACGGTAGTGGGCTGTGAATGGTAGTGAGGTCAGTAGCCGGACGGTGAATTAATTTGCCAAACCTTTGGCACTTGTCACATTTTTTCACCATCTCTATTGCATCTGCTTCCAAAGTAGGCCAAAAGTAGCCCTGCCGCCTTGCCCTTTGAGCAAGCATCCTACCACCTATATGGGAAGCACAGAAACCAGAGTGAAGATCATCTAGTATCTCTCGTCCCTTTTCAGGAGTAACACACTTTAAGAAGGGTTGAAGGTACCCCCTCTTGTGAAGTTCTCCCTGTATCATTTCAAAACAGGAGGCTCGTTTTTTCAGTGTTGCCGCTTGTTGTGGATCATCCGGCAGTGTACCGTTTGTCAGATATGCCCTGATTGAATCCATCCAGGTTGAGCTTCTGTCTAGGATTCCAATAGGGTTTTCCTCGATGCTTCTCTTCTCCATTACTTCCCAAAAAACAGTTCGAGGAGTATCTGAGGAGGCGGATGATGCTAATTTTGACAGTGCATCTGCCTGGTTGTTTTCTGATCTCGGCACTTGGATCAGATGGAAATCCTCAAGGGAGCCGACTGCTTGTCGGACCGCCTGTAAATACTTGATCATGGCCAGATGGGTTGCTTCGTATTCGCCATTGTACTGACTCACTATCAATTGTGAATCAGAACAGGCGTCTATTTTTCTTGCCCCTGCCGCCTTGCACATGCGGATCCCGGCTAGTAAAGCTTCATATTCTGCCTCATTGTTTGAAGCCTGAAAACTGAAGCGTAGAGCATACTCGAACCTGTCGCCCTCTGGAGATTGACATACGACGCCTGCTCCACAACCATTTGAAGTAGAGCTTCCGTCTACATATACCTTCCAGACTTGGTCTGGAACTTGAGAGTCAGGAGGACGAGTCAGCTCTACAATAAAGTCAGCAAAGGCTTGCCCCTTCACTGCTTTTCTAGGCTCGAAAGTAATTTCGAGGCTCTTTATTTCTATGGCCCATTTGATCATTCGTCCTGACGACTCCATGATGGTAAGGGCCGCTTGATTGGTTGGTCGGTATACACGACGACTGCATGTGCCAAAAAGTAGGGCTTCAATTTTTTAACAGCCATGAAGAGTGCAAGACCAAATTTCTCCACTAGGGGATACCTCAACTCGGCATTTTTTCAGTACATGACTGACAAAGTAGACCGGGAGCTGACAGCCATCCCTTTCAGCAAGGAGCACAGCGCTTAACGCATGATCAGAGACGGCAAGGTACATGTAGAGATCCTCTTTGGGCAAAGGGCTGACCAGCCTCGGCAAGGAATGCAAGTGAACTTTTAATTTCTGGAAGGCGGCCTCAGCATCCGGCCCCCATTCAAACCTTGCCTTTTTCTTAATGCCTGGAAAAAGTATAGGCATTTGTCGCCTGATCGGCTTAGGAATCTTCCCAAGGCCGCCAGACAACCTGTTAACTTCTGAACCTCTCGGATGGTACGAGGCGACTGCATGTCAATGACCGCCTGCACCTTCTCAGGGTTCGCCTCTATTCCTCTCTGATTGATAAGGAATCCGAGAAATTTCCCAGACTCAACTCCAAATACACATTTCTTGGGATTGAGCATGACATGGTGCCGCCTGAGTGTGGCGAAAGTTTCTCGGAGGTCCGTCAGATGATCTTTCTGAAGTTTAGTCTTGACAATCATATCATCAATATATGCCTCGACGTTTCTCCCAATCTGATCAAAGAACACTGTGTTTATCATTCGTTGGAAGGTAGCCGGGGCATTCTTAAGACCAAACGGCATGACCGTGTAACAGTATAACCCCTGATTAGTGACGAAGGCCGTCTTCTCCTGATCTTTCTTCCATAAAGGAATTTGATGAAAACCAGAATAGGCGTCCATAAAACTCATCAAGGCATGGCCGGCTGTTGAGTCGACCAGGTTATCAATTTTAGGCAGAGGGTAACTGTCTTTGGGGCACGCCTTGTTCAAGTCTGTGTAGTCTACACACATTCGCCAGGTGCCATTCGGCTTTTTAACAAGCACTACATTTGCAACCCAGTCTGGGAAGTAACATTGCCGAATGAACCCTGCATCAAGTAATTTTTTGACTTCGGCGGCTGCCGCCTGACTTCTTTCTTCGCCATGGTTCCGCTTCTTTTGCCGTACCGGCTTCTTTTTCGGATCCACAACGAGTTTATGTACTGCCAAATCAGGACTAATGCCTGGCATTTCATGGACTTCAAATGCAAAGATGTCCTTGTATTCTTTCAACAGGTTGTGAAAGTCGTCACCAAGGTTTCTCAGAGCAGTCGTCCCAACTTTGACTGTTCGGTCAGGACGTGAGTCGTCTAATATCAGGTCCGCATGCTCACCAGCCGGCTGAGGGCGGAACTCATCCGGCCGCTCCTCTGCCAATGATTGCTATTTTCTTGCTTTTCTTGCGGACTCTGTCTGGGACGCCTTTCTCTTTTTGTCGCCTGTTTCTTGAACAGGCGCACTTTCCTTGACATTGTCAAGGTCTGTTTTTTCTCCACTTGACCCAGTGGCCATAACAGTGGGCTTGACATCCGAGAGATAGCACTCTCGGGCCATCCTCTGATCTCCCCTTAGGGAGCCGACTGTTCCATTATCCCTCTCAAACTTAAGCAGCATAAGAGACGGGATTATAACAGCCTTGGAATTATTCAGGGTTGGTCGACCCAGAATCATGTTGTAGGCCGAGAGTTCCTCTACTACTAGGAACCGGACTACCATGTGTCGTCCTTCCCCTTTTTCGCCCAGGCGAATGGGTAAATCTACTCGTCCCAGTGGGTGGACGACTCCTCCTCCAAACCCTATTAAAGGGTGGGAGGCCGGATGTATGCAGTCCGTCTGGTATTTCAGTTTTGACAGACATTTGCTGCTGATGAGATCTGAGGAGCTCCCGGTATCTATGAGGATTCGGCCAACTCTCTGGTTGGCCACTTTACATTCAATAACGAGAGGGTCGTCATGCGGCCCCCTTACCCCTCCTAGATCCTCTTCAGTGATGACAATCTCAGGAATGTATATTCGGACGGCCGTTCTTGGTGAACGGAATTTACATCTAACCGCCTTATATTATCCTTATTGCCCCTAATAGTGGGGCCGCCTCCTGAGAAGCCGCCTGCAATGGTGTAGACGACTGCATCATCTGTATCGGAACTGTCGGCCTGTTGATTCTTTTTGGCCGACTGCTTTTTTGAGGAGGCGTTCCCCGTAGATTTCTTGACATAAGTGTCAAGATCACCTTGCTCAGCCAAGCGGTCTAGGTACCGCATGAGACTGATACAGTCATTGGTGTGATGACCAACGTCATCATGATAAGCACAGATTTTGTCTTGGTTCCGGTTGCTTGCAGAACCCTTCATGGGGAGCGGCTTCTCAATTGAGAACCGTCCCTTTATTTCTTTTAGGATAAACTGGTTATCCTTGTTAAACACATACTTTGGGGAGTATGGTTTGAATTCTTTTTTCTTTTTCTGAGCCGGCTGTTTAGAGGAATCAGCCGCCCAGACCTCTTTTCTTTTCTCATCTTTGTTGGACGACTGTTTCTGTCGTCCCTCTCTTTTGTCGAACCTCTTCCCGTCCGACTGTTTTATCGTACACAGATCCGTCGCCTGTATATAGGCTTCTGCTTCAATCACGGCCTCTTGAAGAGTCGCCACCCTTTTTCGAACTAAATCAAATTTGAAGGTAGACCCGTCTTTGAGACCTCTAAAAAAGTCAGTATAAGCTACCTCATCCGGTAACCCTTGAATCTGTATTCTCATCAGGTTGAACCGCCTGATGTAAGAACGAAGCCCCTCCTTCTCGCCCTGCTGAATTGTTCCCAAATCAAGGGTCGTTTTCTTCGCAGGGATGTTCATAGCAAAGTTGGAGGCAAATAAGTAAGCAAGCGTCCTGAAGCTGTTTACACAACCAGTCGGCAGGTTGCCGAACCATTGCTGTGCAATTCCCTTGAGAGTCGCTGGGAAACACTTGCACCAAGTGGGATCATCCAACCCTTGAAGGTACATCAGGTTGGTGAATGCCATCAGATGGTCTTCTGGGTTAGTAGTGCCATCATAGGCGCCTACTAGAACATTTTTTTACTTTGGCCGGCTGAGCGGCTTCAGTAATTTCCTTGGAGAAGGTCGACGGCTGTTCACCAAGTCTAAGCAGCCGTAGCTGCCAGTCCATAGGTTGGACGTTTTTTGCTGCAGGTCCACCAAATGGAGGTGGCTGCATAAAATACTGTTGTTGCGGCACAAATGGTAAGTTTGGTACCGCCTGGGCACTATGAAAGCCGGACTGACGGGAGGTGCCGCCTGACTGACTCTCATGGTACGACTGAGTATGCCTCATCGAGGCATTTCGCAAACTGTCTTGAAAATTTGAAGTAGAAGCCGACTCTGATAATCTGTCACTCTTCTTCTGCTCTAGCAGGAGCCGAGCATCTGTGAACGTTTGCTTTGACCCGTCCGCCTGAATATGACGAACCGGTTTCCTATTTCCCGTAGGATAACGGAGTTTTGTGAAATCAAGAGCAGGTGGCTCCCGCTTCTTGGATTTAGGATGAGGAGTCGCCTCTCTCCCTTGAACTGGCTTCCTCTTCAGTGAAGTGGAAGGTTTCTTGGCCGACTGCTCTTTGACTGAAGCAGGCGGTTTTTTGTTGATCAACTCTTGAATCTCTCCCTTGAAGTCCCTCATGAAGGTCATGAGTTCGTTCCTTGTGATGGGAGCAGACCCATCAGTCGGCTGTTGCCGAGCAGGCGGTGCGCCTGCTGGCTCGCTTCCTGTTTGAAGATGCTCCCGTTCCCTCCTTTCGGTATGACGGGTACGTCGGGCCCTTAGGGTCCCGTCTGGAGCTGTATGAGTTTCAACTTCAAATTCACTTTCGGTATCATGGTCCGACTGAACTTGAGGGTCGTCTAGGGGACGCCTCTCTTCTGGAGTCGGTACAGACTTGGATGCCATCTCTGAAGTACTCTCCCCACAGACGGCGCCAAATGTTTCGGGGTTTTCTGATGTCCTGCGGGAGAGTTACAATTCCGAGACTGGAACCGGACGCCTGTACCTGCAAAATAACGGAGACTTCTGAGAGCTCCGCCTCCAACGGTCAAGTTAGTACCTGATTAAGGAGTAATTAATACGGAAATTAAAGTAATAAGATCTCTCTAGGTGAGAGTGCTTAGTGTTGGTAATCTGCGTCGTTAGCGAGATTAGCCGGTTGTTGGTGTTCCGTAATATCTCTGTTCTTCTCTGCTTGATTCCTTGATTTTTCGATACTCTAACTAATGAGGATTAATTAAGTATTTATAGCCTTGAGAAGCGTGCCACTCTCTAGGTTTAAGGTAAACCTAGGGCTGATCGGGCCTCTAGACTGGATTGGGCCTTGATGGCCGGTTTTCCCATTTGGCATGGGTGGACACGTGGCGTGCCTTGATTGGTCCGTAGAGGACGTATCTGTGATTGACACGTGGCAGGCTCCTATTGTTCTTCGTGAAGGACCCGTGGCGGAACCTGGTTGGTCCACTTGTCAGACGGTAATTGGTGGATAAAAATCCCCTAATCAGAATGTATTTTACTTTTATTTGATTTAATTAGCTTTGTTTGAATTTATTTGACTCTCATTTGATTCAATAGCTTTGTTTGAATGTGTTTGACTTTCATTTGATTCAATTAGCTTTGTAGAAAGTATTTGACTTTCATTTGATTCAAATAGCTTTATTTGAATGTGTTTGACTTTCATTTGATTCAATTAGCTTTGTAGAATGTATTTGACATTCATTTAATTAAAATAGCTTTGTTTGAATGTGTTTGACTTTCATTTGATTCAAATAGCTTTATTTGAATGTGTTTGACTTTCATTTGATTCAATTAGCTTTGTAGAATGTATTTGACTTTTATTTGATTCAATTAGCTTTGTTTGAATGAGTTTGACTTTCATTTGATTCAATTAGCTTTGTAGAATGTATTTGACTCTCATTTGATTCAAATAGCTTTGTTTGAATGCGTTTAACTCTGATTTGATTCAATTAGCTTTGTAGATTGCATTTCACTTTCATTTGATTTAAATAACTTTGGTTCAATGCGTTTGACTTTCATTTGATTCAAATAGCTTTGTTTGAATGTGTTTGCCTTTCATTTGATTCAATTAGCTTTGTAGAATGTATTGACTTTCATTTGATTCAAATAGCTTTGTTTGAATGTGTTTGACTTTCATTTGATTCAATTAGCTTTGTAGAATGTATTTGACTTTCATTTGATTCAAATAGCTTTGTTTAAAATGTGATTGACTTTCATTTGATTTATAAGGCTTTGTTTGAATGTGTTTGACTTTCATTTGATGCAATTAGCTTTGTAGAATGTATTTTACTTTTATTTGATTTAATTAGCTTTGTTTGAATTTATTTGACTCTCATTTGATTCAAATAGCTTTGTTTGAATGTGTTTGACTTTCATTTGATTCAATTAGCTTTGTAGAATGTATTTGACTTTCATTTTATTCAAATAGCTTTGTTTGAATGTGTTTGACTTTGATTTGATTCAATCAGCTTTGTAGAATGTATTTGACTTTTATTTGATTTAATTAGCTTTGTTTGAATGTTTTTGACTCTCATTTAATTCAAATAGCTTTGTTTGAATGTGTTTCACTTTTATTTGATTCAATTTTCTTTGTAGAACTTATTTGACTTCATTTGATTCAAATAGCTTTGTTTGAATGTGTTTGACTTTCATTTGATCCAATTAGCTTAGTAGAATGTATTTGACTTTCATTTTATTCAAATAGCTTTGTTTGAATGTTTTTTACTTTCATTTGATTCAATTAGCTTTGTAGAACGTATTTGACTTTTATTTGATTTAATTAGATTTGTTTGAACATGTTTGACTCTCATTTGATTCAAATAGCTTTGTTTGAATGTGTTTGAGTTTCATTTGATTCAATTAGCTTTGTAGAATGTATTTGACTTTCATTTGATTCAAATAGCTTTGTTTGAATGTGATTGAATTTCATTTGATTCAATTTGCTTTGTAGTTGCATTTCACTTTCATTTGATTTATATAGCTTTGTTTGAATGTGTTTGACTATCATTTACATTAAAAAGCTTTTTTTGAATGTGTTTGACTTTGATTTGATTTAAAAGGCTTTGTTTGAATGTGTTTGACTTTCATTTGATGCAATTAGCTTTGTTGAATGTATTTTACTTTTATTTGATTTAATTAGCTTTGTTTGAATTTATTTGACTCTCATTTGATTCAAATAGCTTTGTTTGAATGTGTTTGACTTTTATTTGATTCAATTAGCTTTGTAGAATGTATTTGACATTCATTTAATTAAAATAGCTTTGTTTGAATGTGTTTGACTCTCATTTGATTCAAATAGCTTTGTTTGAATGTGTTTGACTTTCATTTGATTCAATTAGCTTTGTAGAATGTATTTGACATTCATTTAATTAAAATAGCTTTGTTTGAATGTGTTTGACTTTCATTTGATTCAAATAGCTTTATTTGAATTTGTTTGACTTTCATTTGATTCAATTAGCTTTGTAGATTGTATTTGACTTTCATTTGATTCAATTAGCTTTGTTTGAATGAGTTTGACTTTCATTTGATTCAATTAGCTTTGTAGAATGTATTTGACTCTCTTTTGATTCAATTAGCTTTGTTTGAATGAGTTTAACTTTCATTTGATTCAATTAGCTTTGTGATGTAAAAACTAGTAGATGAAATTAGTTTAAACAAGTTAATGAATCAAGCTTAAGCAAAGGATTGATTTTAGGTTGGGGTTTAGGTATGTTTATGTAGAATTTAGGTGTAGGTTTGTAAGGATTACTCACTTAACAAACAAGGATATGAAGGCAAGGATTTCTCACTCAACCTACTAAGTTCAAATTGTATGGAAGGATTACTCACTTAATCACTCAACCTTTTCAACTCTAACTTGGTACAAAAACCGGTTATTTCACAAACAAATAATCAGTTTTAAGTTCAATCAAAAGCTCTTTTTCATTGATCAAAATCTGATTACAAACTACAATTACATGCCTTTTATAAGCAACTAAAAGAACTAACAATCATTGCTTAACTTAAAGAAGCAAACTGATTTATTAAAGCTTTAAACAACGAAAATGAAACTAAGCCTAAATTACGTCTAAGTGCAGCAGCCTTTTAGTCTTCATATGCCCCTTAACGTCCTTATTAAACGCATGTAAATGAGCTAAGCAAACAGCCACAAATTCAGCAAGAAAACCGTTGGAGGTGCATTTGTAACCCCCCCTTGATTCACGCCCCTTTCATTATTCATGCATTGAAGTTTCTCCTTGAGTTCCTCTCAACTGAAATGGCTGTTCAAAATGCTTCAATTAACGTGCTTAATGAGCAATTAAGCAAGTAAATCCATGATTAAAACCAAACGGACCATGGCAGCAAAAGAATCCAAGGTTTGGTCTTCAAATGATTTCGCAAGTATCACTTCTTTGGATGAACCGTAACTTGGACTTGTGCTTTGACTTGGATGAAAATTGTGACTAGGACTAATAGGACTTTTGTGATTTGCATCATCCTCCCCTTCTTCGAAAGGAGTTGTCCTCAACTCGTCATCTTCTAAATAAGGAGCTAGGTCACCAATATTGAAAGTTGATGAAACTCCAAATTGCCCTCCAAGATCAACTTTGTATGCATTATCATTGATTCTTTCCATGATTGAAAAGGACCCTCTGCCCTTGGCATCAACTTGTGCTTTCGTTGCTTAGGGAACCTTTCTTTTCGAAGAAAAATCCAAACAAGATCACCCACTTCGAATTTTCTCACATTGCTCAAGTGTTTGTTTGCTTGCTTCTTGTAGGACTCGTTAGCTTTCTCAATGTTCTTCCTAACTTCTTTATGAATATTCATCATGAACGCAACATGCTCCTTGGCTGTCCCATGAACAAATTTGTCCTTAGGAATTGCAATGTAATCAATAGGAACATAAGGATTTTACCCCATAAACAATTTCGAATGGTGAGTACTTCGTGGTTTTACTTGGAGTTCTATTGTAAGCAAATTCAGCATGAGCTAGCTTTAGATCCCAATCTTTCCCTCCTTTGTTCACTAAGGCACGCAGCAATGTTCCAAGAACTCTATTCACCACCTCAGTTTGACCATCCGTTTGTGGATGATGGCTAGTTGAGAAAAGTAGCTTGGTACCCACGAGCCTCCATAATGACTTCCAAAAATGGCTCACAAACTTTGTATCACGATCTGAAACAATGGTTCTAGGCAAACCATGTAACTTAGCCACCTCCTTGAAAAAAAATTGAGCCACGTTATAAGCATCATCCACTTTTTTTCAAGCAATGAAATGGGCCATCTTCGAAAATCGATCAACAACCACCATGATTGAATCTTTTCCACGAGCTGTTCTAGGCAAGGCCATGATGAAATCCATACTCAAATCCTCCCAAGGTCTTTCGGGAATTGGCAAAGGCTTGTATTCACCTCTATGAAAGGTCATTTAGCCCTTTGACAAGTAGAACATCTAGCTAGGATTTGGTGCATGTTAGCTAGCATCTTTGGCCAATAAAAATGACTTTGCAAGATCTCTAGGGTCTTTTGAATACCCATATGACCAGCAAGCCTCCTCCATGAGCTTCCCTTATCAATAAGTCACGAATTGCCCCTTTAGGAACACAAAGTTTGTTTCCTTTGAAAAGAAAACCATCCACCATCACGAATTGACCATTTACTCCATGTTGCAAGCTTCAATGATTTCCATAAGTTCATGGTCATCTTTGTAAGCTTCTTTCATAATTTCAAAATCAAGGACCTTAGCTTCCATGATTCCAAGTAGGGTATGCCTCCTTGACAAAGCATCAGCCACAATGTTGGCTTTCCCTTGCTTATATTTCGTAGCAAAATTGAAGGATTGAAGGAACTCTACCCACTTAGCATGCCTAGCATTCAATTTTTTTTTGGCCATGTATGAACCTCAAAGACTCATGATCCGAATGCAAGATGAATGGTTGTGGCCTCAAATAATGTGACCAATGATCTAAGGCTCGAACCATGGCATAAAATTCTTTGTCATAAGTGGAATAGTTCAATTTCCCTTGGCTCAATTTCTCACTAAAGTAGGCAATGGGTTTTTTTCTCTTGGATTAGGACAGCCCCTATTCCCTTCCCACTTGCATCACACTCAACTTCAAAGGGTTTCATGAAATCAGGTAAGGCTAAAACAGGTGCCTCACACATCTTTTTTTTCACTAGTTCAAACGCCTCTTGGGCTTGAGGGTTCCATTGGAAGGTTCCTTTCTTTGTACACTCGGTGATAGGAGCCATGAGGGTACTAAAGTTCTTAATGAACCATCTATAGAAAGAGGTTAGTCCATGAAATGAACAAACTTCAGTTATGGTTTTTGGGATAGGCCACGAAGCAATGGCTTCTATTTTGCTTGGATCCACCTTGATTCCATCTCCTGAAACAATGTAACCAAGAAAAACAATTTTGGTTAGCAAAAAATGACACTTCTCCAACTTCCCATACAATTTTTTCTCCCTCAAAGTTCTAAAGATTTCTTCCAAGTGCCTCAAATGATCTTCCTCATTTGTACTATAGATGAGAATATCATCTAAGTAAACAACTACAAACCTCCCCAAAAAAGGTCTCAACATCTCATTCATAAGCCTCATGAAAGTACTCGGGGCATTTGTTAAACCAAATGCATAACAAGCCATTCATACAACCCATGCTTGGTTTTAAAAAGCTGTTTTCCACTCATCACCCTCCCTCATACGAATTTGGTGATACCCACTTCTCAAATCAATTTTTGAAAAACACTCTAGCCCACTCAACTCATCCAACATATCATCAAGCCTAGTATGGGAAACCTATACTTAATGGTTATATTGTTCACAGCCCTACTATCAATACACATCCTCCATGTTCCATCTTTTTTAGGCACTAACAAGGTAGGAACAGCACAAGGACTCATAACTCTCTCACATAACCCATTTGCATTAACTCCTCAATCTGTTTTTGCAACTCTTTAGTTTCCATGGATTACATCTATAAGGTGGTTTGTTAGGAAGGGTGCTCCCGGAATTAGGTCAATTTGATGTTCTATCCCACGAATGGGAGGTAATCCCAAAGGCAACTCATTAGGAAAAACAACCTCATAAGCTTTGACTAATTCGGCCAACCTAGGGTTTTGTTGAATAAACCCTTCATGCTCCTCCTTAGACAACAACAAAAACACCTCATCTTCCTTCTCTAAGGTCCTTTCGAATTCTTTGAAAGAAAGTAACAAGATTTCCTTTCTTTTGGCTCTTTTTGTGGCGTTTGTGGTGTGGGAGTTGTGTTTGGGGAATCTTTTTTTGTGGTGGTAAGGGATGCAACACTTTCTTGCTGCCTTGGTGGGTGATAGTATAGGTATTAGTTAGACCATCATGGATTGATTTTCTATCACTTTGCCATGGTCTTCCTAATAAAACGTGACATGCATCCATAGGAATGACATCACACAAAATCTCATCAACATAAGAACCAATCTGAAATTTTACTAAGCATTGTCTCCTAACTCCCGTACTTTTACTCTTATCAAGCCAACTCAATTTGTAAGGGTAGGGTGTCTAGTGGTTTTTAAATCAAGTTTTTTCACAAGGTCACTTGATACAACATTCGCTTCACTACCACTATCAACAATTAAGTCACAAACATCCCCATTAACCTTGCATTTGGTTAAAAAGACATTCTCTCTTTGCAAAGGGTTTCTTTCAACCTCAACTTGCATTTGTAAAGCTCTCCTCAAGACTAGACTGTTTTTTTCGGGGAAACAATCATCACCTGTTCCTCCTCTTCATTAGAATCATAAGATTCCAAAGGGTCATTTTCAACAACATTTTAATCCTCTAACTCCTCATCTAGGCTAAAAGGTTGAGCCATCATATTTTTTAGCTCTCTCATGGTTAAAGCTCTAGTATTAGGGTAATCCCTCTTATAGTGTCCTCTTCCATGACACTTAAAACACACTATGTCACTCAAGTCCCCGGTTTTGGCAACAGCTTTGCCTTTCTCTTTTGGGTCAAAAGAACTTGGGTTTCTTTTGGTGGAATTTGGGAAAGAAGAGTTTTCTTTTGGTGGATTGAATGGGCGTTTGAATTTTGGGTCAAAAGAGTTCGAAGGTTTCTTCTTCTTCCTTTGATTATCAAATTTCACCGAAAGCTTACAAGCTTCATCAAAGGTCAGATTGGGTTGCACCTCTTACTTCTCATAAATGTCCTTATCCAAACCAGCCATAAAACCTCCCTAATTTGAGTTCTTCATTTTCCTCTATTTCGCACACAATGGAAAGTTTCTCAAATTCTTTTATGTACTCCTCCACACTACTACTACCTTGTTGCAAGGTACTCCATTTAACATACATGGATTGTTTGTAATTAGAAGGCACAAAACGTCCCCTAAGTTTCTTCCTAAGCTTGGTCCATGTAGAAATACGAGTTTTTCCCATTGCTCTCTCGTTTCCTTGGACTCCTTTCAACCAAGTTTCAGCATACTTGGCTATCTTCACCTTAGCAATCTTGTACTTTTGTTCATCTTCCTCAACGTCTTTTGAACTCAAAGTACCTCTCAAGTGATTGCTCCCACTCCAAGTACTTCTCAGGGTCAAGAGTACCATCAAAAAGGTCTACATCCACCTTTAGACTCTTGTCATCATATCTAGGAGGGTTTTGACGCCCATCCCTTTGTTCTTGTGTCAACAAACGAGCCATTAGAGCCATTATATTACCGTGTAATTGCTCATTGGTTTCCAAGAGCCTTTGTTGGTTTTCCTCCATAATTCTAAGTCTCCTTTGGTCAACGGTTTCATTTGGGTTTGCTTGATCCTTTTGGACAGAAACAATCCCCCTACCTGACGCGCCAAATGATGTAAAAACTAGTAGATGAAATTAGTTTAAACAAGTTAATGAATCAAGCTTAAGCAAAGGATTGATTTTAGGTTGGGGTTTAGGTATGTTTATGTAGAATTTAGGTGTAAGGTTGTAAGGATTACTCACTTAACAAACAAGGATATGAAAGGCAAGGATTTCTCACTCAACCTACTAAGTTCAAATTGTATGGAAGGATTACTCACTTAACCACTCAACCTCTTCAAAGTCTAACTTGGTACAAAAACCGGTTATTTCACAAACAAATAATCAGTTTTAAGTTCAAGCAAAAGCTCTTTTTCATTGATCAAAATCTGATTACAAACTACAATTACATGCCTTTTATAAGCAACTAAAAGAACTAACAATCATTGCTTAACTTAAAGAAGCAAACTGATTTATTAAAGCTTTAAACAACGAAAATGAAACTAAGCCTAAATTACGTCTAAGTGCAGCAGCCTCTTAGTCTTCATATGCCCCTTAACGTCCTTATTTAAACGCATGTAAATGAGCTAAGCCAACAACCACAAATTCAGCAAGAAAACCGTTGAGGTGCATTTGTAACCCCCCCTTGATTCACGCCCCTTTCATTATTCATGCATTGAAGTTTCTCCTTGAGTTCCTCTCAACTGAAATGGCTGTTCAAAATGCTTCAATTAACGTGCTTAATGAGCAATTAAGCAAGTAAATCCATGATTAAAACCAAACGGACCATGGGCAGCAAAAGAATCCAAGGTTTGGTCTTCAAATGATTTCGCAAGTATCACTTCTTTGGATGAACCGTAACTTAGACTTGTGCTTGGACTTGGATGAAAATTGTGACTAGGACTAATAGGACTTTCGTGATTTGCATCACTTTGTAGAATGCATTTCACATTCATTTGATTTAAATAACTTTGTTTCAATGCGTTTGACTTTCTTTGATTCAAATAGCTTTATTTTAATGTGTTTGACTTTCATTTGATACATTAGCTTTGTTGCATGCATTTGACTTTTATTTGTTTTAAAACACTTTGTTTAAATGTGTTTGACTTTCATTTGATTCAATTAGCTTTGTAGAATGCATTAGACTTTCATTTGATTCAATTAGCTTTGTTAAATGCATTTGACTTTCATTTGTATCAAAAAGCTTTTTTGAATGTGTTTGACTTTCATTTGATTCAATTAGCTTTGAAGAATGCATTTGACTTTCATTTAATTCAATCAGCTTTGTTGAATGTATTTGACTTTCATTTTCCTTTGGTTGAATGTGTTTGAATTCATTTGATTCAATTAGCCTTGTAGATTGCAGTTGACTTTCATTTGATTCAATTAGCTTTGTTGAAAGCATTTGACTTTCATTTGATTCAAAAAGTTTGTTTGAATGTGTTTCTTTCATTTGATTCAATTAGCTTTGTAGAATGTGTTTGACTTTCATTTGATTCAATTAGCTTTTTGAATGCATTTGACTTTCATTTGATTCAAAAAGCTTGTTTGAATGTGTTTGACTTTCATTTGATTCAATTAGCCTTTTAGAATGCATTTGAATTTCGTTTGATTCATTAGCTTTGTTGAATGCATTTGACTTTCATTTGATTAAAAAAGCTTTGTTTGAATGTGTTTGACTTTCATTTGATTCAATTAGCTTTGTAGAATGCATTTGACTTTCATTTGATTCAATTAGCTTTGATGCATTTGACTTTTATTTGAAAAAACTTTGTTTGATTGTGTTTGACTTTCATTTGATTCAATTAGCTTTGTAGAATGCATTACTTTCATTTGATTCAATTAGCTTTGTTTGAATGTGTTTGACTTTCATTTAATTCAATTTTTGTACTTTTTTGATTTGTTGAATGTTTTTTCATTTGATTGTTTTTTTTGATTTTTTTTTCTTTTTTTGATTCAATTAGCATTTGACTTTCATTTGAAATTTGCACTTTCATTGATTCACCATTGAATTCAATTTTTGCATTTGACTTTCATTTGATTCAAAAGCTTTGTTTGAATTGTTTGACTTTCATTTGATTCATTAGCTTTGTTTGATCGTGTTTAACTTTTTTTGATTCAATTGCTTTGTAGAATGCATTTGACTTTCATTTGATTCAATTAGCTTTGTTGAATGTATTTGACTTTCACTTGATTAAAAAACTTGATTGAATGTGTTTTGACTTTCATTTGATTCACTAAGCTTTGAGAATGCATTTGACTTTTTTTGATTCAATTAGCTTTGTAGAATGCATTTAACTTTCATTTGTATCAAAAAGCTTTGTTTGAATGTGTTTGACTTTCATCTGATTCAATTAGCTTCGTAGAATGCATTAGACTTTCGTTTGATTCAATTAGCTTTGTTTGAATGTGTTTGACTTTCATTTGATTCAATTTTTGTAGATTTCATTTGACTTTCATTTGATTCAATTAGCTTTTTTGAATGCATTTGACTTTCATTTGATTTTAAAAGCTTTGTTTGAATGTGTTTGACTTTCATTTGATTCAATTAGCTTTGTTTGATCGTGTTAAATTTTCTTTTGGTTCAATTAGCTTTGAATAATGCATTTGACTTTCATTTGATTCAATTAGCTTTGTTGAATGAATTTGACTTTCATTTGATTCAAAAAGCTTTGATTGAATGTGTTTCACTTTCATTTGATTCAATTACCTTTGTAGAATGCATTTGAGTTTTATTTGATTTAATTAGCTTTGTTAAAAGCATTTGACTTTCATTTGATTCAAAAAGCTTTCTTTGAATGTGTTTGACTCTCATTTGTTTCAATTAGCTTTGAAGAATGCATTTGACATTCATTTAATTCAATTAGCTTTGTTGAATGTATTTAACTTTCATTTGATTCAAAAAGCTTTGTTTGAATGTGTTTGACTTCATTTGTTTCAATTAGCTTTGAAGAATGCATTTGACATTCATTTAATTCAATTAGCTTTGTTGAATGTATTTGACTTTCATATCATTCGAAAAACTTTGGTTGAATGTGTTTGAATTCATTTGATTCAATTAGCCTTGTAGATTGCATTTGACTTTCGTTTGATTCAATTAGCTTTGTTGAAAGCATTTGACATTCATTTGATTCAAAAGCTATGTTTGAATGTCTTTGACTTTCATTTGATTCAAGTAGAATGTGTTTGACTTTCATTTGATTCAATTAGCTTATTTGAATGACTTTCATTTGATTCAAAAGCTATGTTTAAATGTGTTTGACTTTCATTGGATTCAATTAGCCTTTTTAGAATGCATTTGAATTTCATTAGATTCAATTAGCTTTGTTGAATGCATTTGACTTTCATTTGATTCAATTAGCTTTGTATGCATTTGACTTTATTTGTTTGAATGTGTTTGCTTTTCATTTGATTCAATTAGCTTTGTAGAATGCATTAGACTTTCATTTGATTCAATTAGCTTTGTTTGAATGTGTTTGACTTTCATTTAATTCAATTTTTGTAGATTGCATTTTACTTTCATTTGATTCAATTAGCTTTGTTGAATGCTTTTGACTTTCATTTGATTCAAAAAGCTTTGTTTGAATGTGTTTCACTTTCATTTGATTCAATTAGCTTTGTAGAATGCATTTGACTTTTATTTTGATTCAATTAGCTTTGTTGAATGCATTTGACTTTCATTTATTTCAAAAAGCTTTTTTTGAATGCGTTTGACTTTCATTTGATTTAATTAGCTTTGTAGAATGCATTTGACTTTTATTTGATTCAATTAGCTTCGTTGAATGCATTTGACTTTCATTTGATTCAAAAAGCTTTGTTTGAATATGTTTGACTTTCATTTGATTCAGTTAGCTTTGTTTGATCGTGTTTAACTTTCATTTGATTCAATTAGCTTTTAGAATGCATTTGAATTTCGTTTGATTAAAAAAGCTTTGTTTGAATGTGTTTGACTTTCATTTGATTCAATTAGCTTTGTAGAATGCATTTGACTTTCATTTGATTCAATTAGCTTTGTTGCATGCATTTGACTTTTATTTGTTTCAAAAACTTTGTTTGATTGTGTTTGACTTTCATTTGATCAATTAGCTTTGTAGAATGCATTAGACTTTCATTTGATTCAATTAGCTTTGTTTGAATGTGTTTTGACTTTCATTTAATTCAATTTTTGTAGATTGCATTTTACTTTCATTTGATTCAATTAGCTTTGTTGATGGACTTTCATTTGATTCTTTGTTTCACTTTCATTTGATTCAATTAGCTTTTAGAATGCATTTGACTTTTATTTGATTCAATTAGCTTTGTTGAATGCATTTGAATTTGTTTCAAAAAGCTTTTTTTGAATGCGTTTGACTTTCATTTGATTCAATTAGCTTTGTAGAATGCATTTGACTTTTATTTGATTCAATTAGCTTCGTTGAATGCATTTGACTTTCATTTGATTCAAAAAGCTTTGTTTGAATATGTTTGACTTTCATTTGATTTAGTTAGCTTTGTTTGATCGTGTTTAACTTTCTTTTGATTCAATTCGCTTTGTACAATGCATTTGACTTTCATTTATTCAATTAGCTTTGTTGAATGTATTTGACTTTCTTGATTAAAAAACTTTGATTGAATGTGTTTGACTTTCATTTGATTCACTAAGCTTTGTAGAATGCATTTGACTTTTATTTGATTCAATTAGCTTTGTAGAATGCATTTAACTTTCATTTGTATCAAAAAGCTTTGTTTGAATGTGTTTGACTTTCATCTGATTCAATTAGCTTCGTAGAATGCATTAGACTTTCGTTTGATTCAATTAGCTTTGTTTGAATGTGTTTGACTTTCATTTGATTCAATTTTTGTAGATTTCATTTGACTTTCATTTGATTCAATTAGCTTTTTTGAATGCATTTGACTTTCATTTGATTTTAAAAGCTTTGTTTGAATGTGTTTGACTTTCATTTGATTCAATTAGCTTTGTTTAATCGTGTTAAATTTTTTTTTGATTCAATTAGCTTTGAATAATGCATTTGACTTTCATTTGATTCAATTAGCTTTGTTGAATGAATTTGACTTTCATTTGATTCAAAAAGCTTTGATTGAATGTGTTTCACTTTCATTTGATTCAATTACCTTTGTAGAATGCATTTGAGTTTTATTTGATTCAATTAGCTTTGTTAAAAGCATTTGACTTTCATTTGATTCAAAAAGCTTTCTTTGAATGTGTTTGACTCTCATTTGTTCAATAGCTTTTTAGAATGCATTTAACTTTCATTTGATTCAAAAAGCTTGGTTTGAATGTGTTTGACTTCATTTGTTTCAATTAGCTTTGAAGAATGCATTTGACATTCATTTAATTCAATTAGCTTTGTTGAATGTATTTGACTTTCATATCATTCGAAAAACTTTGGTTGAATGTGTTTGAATTCATTTGATTCAATTAGCCTTGTAGATTGCATTTGACTTTCATTTGA
This sequence comes from Chenopodium quinoa, assembly GCF_001683475.1. NCBI lineage: Eukaryota > Viridiplantae > Streptophyta > Magnoliopsida > Caryophyllales > Amaranthaceae > Chenopodium > Chenopodium quinoa. Next base: position 5,286 of record NW_018745300.1, on the reverse strand, counting down.
TTCAATTAGCTTTGTTGAAAGCATTTGACTTTCATTTGATTCAAAAAGCTATGTTTGAATGTCTTTGACTTTCATTTGATTCAATTAGCTTTGTAGAATGTGTTTGACTTTCATTTGATTCAATTAGCTTATTTGAATGCATTTGACTTACATTTGATTCAAAAAGCTATGTTTAAATGTGTTTGACTTTCATTTGATTCAATTAGCTTTTAGAATGCATTTGAATTTCATTTGATTCTTTCATTATTTGATTCAATTAGCTTTGTTGCATGCATTTGACTTTATTTGTTTTAAAAAACTTTGTTTGAATGTGTTTGCCTTTCATTTGATTCAATTAGCTTTGTAGAATGCATTAGACTTTCATTTGATTCATTAGCTTTGTTTGAATGTGTTTGACTTTCATTTCATTTGATTCAATAGCTTTGTTGAATTTATGACTTTCATTTGATTCAAAAAGCTTTGTTTGAATGTGTTTCACTTTCATTTGATTCAATTAGCTTTGTAGAATGCATTTGACTTTTATTTGATTCAATTAGCTTTGTTGAATGCATTTGACTTTCATTTGTTTCAAAAGCTTTTTTGAATGCGTTTGACTTTCATTTGATTCAATTAGCTTTGTAGAATGCATTTGACTTTTATTTGATCAATTAGCTTCGTTGAATGCATTTGACTTTCATTTGATTCAAAAAGCTTTGTTTGTTTGACTTTTTTGATTCAGTTAGCTTTGTTTGATCGTGTTTAACTTTCATTTGATTCAATTAGCTTTTAGAATGCATTTGAATTTCGTTTGATTAAAAGCTTTGTTTGAATGTTTGACTTTCATTTGATTCAATTAGCTTTGTAGAATGCATTTGACTTTCATTTGATTGCTTTTTGAATGCATTTGACTTTCATTTGATTCATTAGCTTTTAGAATGCATTTGAATTTCGTTTGATTAAAAAAGCTTTGTTTGAATGTGTTTGACTTTCATTTGATTCAATTAGCTTTGTAGAATGCATTTGACTTTCATTTGATTCCTTTTGAATGACTTTTATTTGTTTCATTTGTTTGATTGTGTTTGACTTTCATTTGATTCAATTAGCTTTGTAGAATGTGTTTGACTTTCATTTAATTCAATTTTTGTAGATTGCATTTGACTTTCATTTGATTCAATTAGCTTTGTTGAATGCTTTTGACTTTCATTTGATTCAAAAAGCTTTGTTTGAATGTGTTTCACTTTCATTTGATTCAATTAGCTTTGTAGAATGCATTTGACTTTTATTTGATTCAATTAGCTTTGTTGAATGCATTTGACTTTCATTTGTTTCAAAAAGCTTTTTTGAATGCGTTTGACTTTCATTTGATTCAATTAGCTTTGTAGAATGCATTTGACTTTTATTTGATTCAATTAGCTTCGTTGAATGCATTTGACTTTTATTTATTCAAAAGCTTTGTTTGAATTGTTTGACTTTCATTTGATTCAGTTAGCTTTGTTTGATCGTGTTTAACTTTCATTTGATTCAATTAGCCATTTAGAATGCATTTGAATTTCATTTGATTAAAAAAGCTTTGTTTGAATGTGTTTGACTTTCATTTGATTCAATTAGCTTTGTAGAATGCATTTGACTTTCATTTGATTCAATTAGCTTTGTTGCATGCATTTGACTTTTATTTGTTTCAAAAAACTTTGTTTGATTGTGTTTGACTTTCATTTGATTCAATTAGCTTTGTAGAATGCATTAGACTTTCATTTGATTCAATTAGCTTTGTTTGAATGTGTTTTGACTTTCATTTAATTCAATTTTTGTAGATTGCATTTGACTTTCATTTGATTCAATTAGCTTTGTAGAATGCTTTTGACTTTCATTTGATTCAAAAAGCTTTGTTTGAATGTGTTTCACTTTCATTTGATTCAATTAGCTTTGTAGAATGAATTTGACTTTTATTTGATTCAATTAGCTTTGTTGAATGCATTTGACTTTCATTTGTTTCAAAAAGCTTTTTTTGAATGCGTTTGACTTTCATTTGATTCAATTAGCTTTGTAGAATGCATTTGACTTTTATTTGATTCAATTAGCTTCGTTGAATGCATTTTACTTTCATTTGATTCAAAAAGCTTTGTTTGAATATGTTTGACTTTCATTTGATTCAGTTAGCTTTGTTTGATCGTGTTTAACTTTCTTTTGATTCAATTCGCTTTGTAGAATGCATTTGACTTTCATTTGATTCAATTAGCTTTGTTGAATGTATTTGACTTTCACTTGATTAAAAAAACTTTGATTGAATGTGTTTGACTTTCATTTGATTCACTAAGCTTTGTAGAATGCATTTGACTTTTATTTGATTCAATTAGCTTTGTAGAATGCATTTAACTTTCATTTGTATCAAAAAGCTTTGTTTGAATGTGTTTGACTTTCATCTGATTCAATTAGCTTCGTAGAATGCATTAGACTTTCGTTTGATTCAATTAGCTTTGTTTGAATGTGTTTGACTTTCATTTGATTCAATTTTTGTAGATTTCATTTGACTTTCATTTGATTCAATTAGCTTTTTTGAATGCATTTGACTTTCATTTGATTTTAAAAGCTTTGTTGAATGTGTTTGACTTTCATTTGATTCAATTAGCTTTGTTTATCGTGTTAAATTTTTTTTGATTCAATTAGCTTTGAATAATGCATTTGACTTTCATTTGATTCAATTAGCTTTGTTGAATGAATTTGACTTTCATTTGATTCAAAAAGCTTTGATTGAATGTGTTTCACTTTCATTTGATTCAATTACCTTAGTAGAATGCATTTGAGTTTTATTTGATTTAATTAGCTTTGTTAAAAGCATTTGACTTTCATTTGATTCAAAAAGCTTTCTTTGAATGTGTTTGACTCTCATTTGTTCAAGTAGCTTTTTAGAATGCATTTAACTTTCATTTGATTCAAAAAGCTTGGTTTGAATGTGTTTGACTCTCATTTGTTTCAATTAGCTTTGAAGAATGCATTTGACATTCATTTAATTCAATTAGCTTTGTTGAATGTATTTGACTTTCATATCATTCGAAAAACTTTGGTTGAATGTGTTTGAATTCATTTGATTCAATTAGCCTTGTAGATTGCATTTGACTTTCGTTTGATTCAATTAGCTTTGTTGAAAGCATTTGACTTTCATTTGATTCAAAAAGCTATGTTTGAATGTCTTTGACTTTCATTTGATTCAATTAGCTTTGTAGAATGTGTTTGACTTTCATTTGATTCAATTAGCTTATTTGAATGCATTTGACTTACATTTGATTCAAAAAGCTATGTTTAAATGTGTTTGACTTTCATTTGATTCAATTAGCCTTTTAGAATGCATTTGAATTTCATTTGATTCAATTAGCTTTGTTGAATGCATTTGACTTTCATTTGATTCAATTAGCTTTCTTGCATGCATTTGACTTTTATTTGTTTTAAAAAACTTTGTTTGAATGTGTTTGCCTTTCATTTGATTCAATTAGCTTTGTAGAATGCATTAGACTTTCATTCGATTCAATTAGCTTTGTTTGAATGTGTTTGACTTTCATTTAATTCAATTTTTGTAGATTGCATTTTACTTTCATTTGATTCAATTAGCTTTGTTGAATGCTTATGACTTTCATTTGATTCAAAAAGCTTTGTTTGAATGTGTTTCACTTTCATTTGATTCAATTAGCTTTGTAGAATGCATTTGACTTTTATTTGATTCAATTAGCTTTGTTGAATGCATTTGACTTTCATTTGTTTCAAAAAGCTTTTTTTGAATGCGTTTGACTTTCATTTGATTCAATTAGCTTTGTAGAATGCATTTGACTTTTATTTGATTCAATTAGCTTCGTTGAATGCATTTGACTTTCATTTGATTCAAAAAGCTTTGTTTGAATATGTTTGACTTTCATTTGATTCAGTTAGCTTTGTTTGATCGTGTTTAACTTTCATTTGATTCAATTAGCCTTTTAGAATGCATTTGAATTTCGTTTGATTAAAAAGCTTTGTTTGAAAGTGTTTGACTTTCATTTGATTCAATTAGCTTTGTAGAATGCATTTGACTTTCATTTGATTCAATTAGCTTATTTGAATGCATTTGACTTTCATTTGATTCTATTAGCCTTTTAGAATGCATTTGAATTTCGTTTGATTAAAAAAGCTTTGTTTGAATGTGTTTGACTTTCATTTGATTCAATTAGCTTTGTAGAATGCATTTGACTTTCATTTGATTCAGTTAGCTTAGTTGCATGCATTTGAATTTTATTTGTTTCAAAAAACTTTGTTTGATTGTGTTTGACTTTCATTTGATTCAATTAGCTTTGTAGAATGTGTTTGACTTTCATTTAATTCAATTTTTGCAGATTGCGTTTGACTTTCATTTGATTCAATTAGCTTTGTTGAATGCTTTTGACCCTCATTTGATTCAAAAAGCTTTGTTTGAATGTGTTTCACTTTCATTTGATTCAATTAGCTTTGTAGAATGCATTTGACTTTTATTTGATTCAATTAGCTTTGTTGAAGGCATTTGACTTTCATTTGTTTCAAAAAGCTTTTTTTGAATGCGTTTGACTTTCATTTGATTCAATTAGCTTTGTAGAATGCATTTGACTTTTATTTGATTCAATTAGCTTCGTTGAATGCATTTGACTTTTATTTTATTCAAAAAGCTTTGTTTGAATATGTTTGACTTTCATTTGATTCAGTTAGCTTTGTTTGATCGTGTTTAACTTTCATTTGATTCAATTAGCCATTTAGAATGCATTTGAATTTCATTTGATTAAAAAAGCTTTGTTTGAATGTGTTTGACTTTCATTTGATTCAATTAGCTTTGTAGAATGCATTTGACTTTCATTTGATTCAATTAGCTTTGTTGCATGCATTTGACATTTATTTGTTTCAAAAAACTTTGTTTGATTGTGTTTAACTTTCATTTGATTCAATTAGCTTTGTAGAATGCATTAGACTTTCATTTGATTCAATTAGCTTTGTTTGAATGTGTTTGACTTTCATTTAATTCAATTTTTGTAGATTGCATTTGACTTTCATTTTATTCAATTAGCTTTGTAGAATGCTTTTGACTTTCATTTGATTCAAAAAGCTTTGTTTGAATGTGTTTCACTTTCATTTGATTCAATTAGCTTTGTAGAATGAATTTGACTTTTATTTGATTCAATTAGCTTTGTTGAATGCATTTGACTTTCATTTGTTTCAAAAGGCTTTTTTTGAATGCGTTTGACTTTCATTTGATTCAATTAGCTTTGTAGAATGCATTTGACTTTTATTTGATTCAATTAGCTTCGTTGAATGCATTTT
>NW_018745299.1:0-16505 GCF_001683475.1 Chenopodium quinoa | reverse complement strand
AATTAGCTTTGTTTGAATGTGTTTGACTTTCATTTGATTCAATTAGCTTTAGAATGTATTTGACTTCATTTGATTCAATTACTTTGTTGAATGTGTTTGACTTTCATTTGATTCTACAGATTAGACTTATATAGAATGTATTTGACTCTCATTTGATTCAAATAGCTTTGTTTGAATGCGTTTAACTTTCATTTGATTCAATTTGCTTTGTAGAATACATTTCACTTTCATTTAATTTAAACAACTTTGTTTGAATGTGTTTGACTTTCATTTTCTCAAATAGCTTTGTTTGATTGCGTTGACTTTCATTTGATACAATTAGCTTTGTAGAACGTATTTAACTTTCATTTGATTCAAATAGCTTTGTTTGAATGTGTTGACTTTCATTTGATTTAAAAGGCTTTGTTTAAATGTGTTTGACTTTCATTTGATTCAATTAGCTTGTAGAATGTATTTTACTTTTATTGATTTAATTAGCTTTGTTTGAATTTATTTAACTCTCATTTGATTCAAATAGCTTTGTTTGAATGTGTTTGACTTTCATTTGATTCAATTAGCTTTGTAGAATGTGTTTGACTTTCATTTGATTCAATTAGCTTTGTAGAATGTATTTGACTTTCATTTGATTCGAAATCTTTGTTTGAATGTGTTTGACTTTCATTTGATTCAATTAGCTTTGTTTGAATGTGTTTTGACTTTAATTTCATTCAATTAGCTTTGTAGAATGTATTAGACTTTTATTTGATTTAATTAGCTTTGTTTGAATGTATTTGACTCTCATTTGATCGAATAGCTTTGTTTGAATGTGCTTGACTTTCATTTGATTCAATTAGCTTTGTTGAATGTATTTGACTTTCATTTGATTCAATTAGCTTTGTTTGAATGTGTTTGATTTTCATTTGATTCAATTAGCTTTATAGAATGTATTTGACTTTCATTTGATTCAATTAGCTTTGTTTGAATGTGTTTGACTTTCATTTGATTTAATTTGCTTAATAAAATGTATTTGACTCTCATTTGATTCAAATAGCTTTGTTTGAATGCGTTTAACTTTCATTTGATTCAATTTGCTTTGTAGAATACATTTCACTTTCATTTAATTTAAACAACTTTGTTTGAATGTGTTTGTCTTTCAATTGACTCAAATAGCTTTATTTGATTGCGTTTGACTTTCATTTGATACAATTAGCTTTGTAGAACGTATTTAACTTTCATTTGATTCAAATAGCTTTGTTTGAATGTGTTTGACTTTCATTTGATTCAATTAGCTTTGTAGAATGTATTTGACTTTCATTTGACTCAAATAACTTTGTTTGACTGTGTTTGACTTTCATTTGTTTCAATTTGCTTTGTAGAATGTATTTGACTTTCATTTTCTTCAAATGGCTTTGTTTGATTGTGTTTGACTTTCATTTGATTCAATTAGCTTTGTAGAATGTATTTGACATTCATTTAATTTAAATATATTTGTTTGAATGTGTTTGACTTTCATTAGATTCAATTAGCTTTGTTTGAATGTGTTTGACTTTCATTTGATTCAATTAGCTTTGTAGAATGTATTTGACTTTCATTTAATTCAAATAGATTGTTTGAATGTGTTTGACTTTCATTTGATTCAATGATCCAAAGTGGACATCAAATGAACCTGTTGCTTTAGTCTTAGAGACTCTTGGGTTTTTCCCATTCACAAAGAAGGGTGAAATTCTATGCTGCATTTCATGGAAGATTGAAGATTGGTACACGGTTGGCTAGCATCACATTTGTGACGCATTTCATGACTATTTTGGGCGTGTGGATCCTAGGCCATTTACTATCTATTATTAACTTATGTGCTAGTTAATGTTGCTGAAATAATGCCAAGAATCTAGCTCTTGGCCGGTTGTAATGGGGGGGTTATCAATAGGCTTTATTAGGCTTTCATTACTTAGCTTAAATCAAGGCTTAAATCAAGGAGGAAACCATTGGCTGTTGGCCTTTCATTCTTGGATGGTTTCCTTGGCTTTTGGTGTGCTTTTGCTGCTCCTTTCCTCTATAAAAGGGAGAGCAAAACAGAAATTAAAAGGCAGTTTTGAGATTTGATAAAAAACCTTGTGTTTATAGCATTTTAACTTAGAGTTTGTCTCAAGTTCAAGTGTTCCCTTATTGCTTTGAGTGAGTCTTGAGTGATAAGCTTAGGAGAGATTGAGTGAGTCTTATCTCTGGCCTAAAACCCCAAAACTTTGAGTGTGTCCTTGAGTTTTGGCCCTTTTATCTTGTTCCATGATATCTGAGTATTCTAACTATAAGTATTTTTAAATCCATCAACCCATATTCGGGAGGGGGTATTTAGATTTACATCATCTGGTATCAGAGCCTAGTTAAGGGTTTTCTTAAAGAAAATCGAGTTTGAAGGCGTTTGGAGCAAAACGGCAGAATTCAATCAGTTTGGAGTTGCGGTTTGAGAAGGACATATCTCCTTCGTTTTCTGTCCAAATCGAGTTATTTCTTTTTTGAATCTGGATATTTTTTTGCTTAGATTACTCACAAAAATTTTCAGATATTTTGGAATCTTTCTGCTAATAAACTGGGCAGGTTTTTCGCAGCAGCGCAGAAAAGAGGCAAAACCGGGAAGGCAGAATTCAATTGAAGATTTCTCCCTCATCCGAAAAGCTTTTGAGGAATTTCTTTTTTGCAAATTGGTTGTTTTGATCTGAATATTCTGAATTTGTAAGCCTTTGAGAGTCTAGAGGCAATTTTCGTTTTTCATTTTGTCTCTAATTTCGGCAATTTTCATTGTACTTGTAATATCCAAGCAAAAATAGTGGAAATCATGTCTAGTGAGGAGCTTGCTAGAATGTTGCAAGTAATCACTGAAAAATTGGAGAATTTGGAGAAAAAAACAGAAGAGAGTGAAGTCTCTAGGGCACAACAAGATACTAGGATGGATGCCATATCTGATATGCTCCTTAAAGCCACTAGGAAAATAAATGAATTAGAGGAGGAGGATGAAAATAGTGGTAACAATTTTAGACAATTTGATGAAGATAGGGGTCTAAAAATTGATATGCATGAATTTGATGGAGGGCATGATTGTGAGGCTTTCTTAGATTGGGTTAGGCAAATTGAAACCGTTTTTGATTACAAGGGGTATGATGATAGGAAACGGTTCAAGTTGGCTGTCCTTAAACTCACTAAACTAGCTGCATTGTGGTATGAAAACCTCAAGTCAAATAGAAGAAGAGAAGGGAAAGATAAGATAGACTCGTGGGAAAAATTAAAAAAGAAAATGAGGGAAAAATGGGTAAGTAAAGAGTATGAACAAGATCAATACTTAAAATTAACCCACCTATCACAAGAAAACATGAGTGTGGAGGATTACATAAAAGAATTTGAAAGGTTAGGCTTGACTTGCGACTTGCAAGAAAAGGAGGCTTACAAAATTGCTAGATTTGTCAAGGGGTTGACCAAAGAAATTAATAGGAAAGTGGAAGTTACTCATTATGCCACTTTTAGTGATGTATGCAAACTAGCTTTGAAGTATGAGTCTCAACTTAAAGAAGAAAGGGAGAAAGAGAAGCCCAAAACTTCTTCTTTCAAGAATACTTCGAAATTTACTCCTTTCAACTCTAAAGGAAGTACTTTTCAAAGTAAAACCTTTTCACCTAGCTCATCAAAAGGGAAAGAAAAACAAGTAGTTTCGCCTAGTGAGCTTTCAACTAGGAGAAAATGCTTCAAGTGTCATGGGAGAGGACATATTGCATCGGAATGTCCTAGTAAGAGTGTGTTAACAGCCTCTCAATGTGCTCTCATGGATGAGGAAGAAAAGGTCTATAACTTTGTGGCTCATGAGGAGGGTTGCGAGTTTGATGAAGAGTATGAGGAAGAGATTCAACCCGAAGATGAGTTCAACATGATGGTGGTTCGTAGAATCTTGTATAATGAACTCGAAATTGATCTTAAACAACGAAACAACTTGTTCCACACTAGATGCAAGATAGGAGAGAAGACTTGCAATGTGATTGTTGATAGTGGTGCCCAAACAGATGTTGTTTCATCCGAGGCTGTGAGTAAATTGAAGCTACCCACTAGAGACCATGGTGAACCTTACAAGCTCAATTGGTTGAATGATGGCACAAGCATTAGAGTCAAGAAGCAAGCATTGGTGTCTTATTCCATTGGAGGGTTCGAAGATGAGCGTTGGTGTGATATTCTTCCTATGGATGCATGTCATTTGTTGCTTGGAAGACCGTGGCAGTTTGATCATGATTCGGAGCATAAAGGGAAAACTAATGTGTATATTGTAACTACCAAAAATGGTAGAAAAGTAAAGTTAGTGCCTTTACCTCCTAAAGTTGCTAAGAAAGAAAAAGAGAAAAGCAACTATCTTGTAACTTGTAATGAATATGAACGAATAATGAAAGAAATGGGGGGAGGGTATGCTTTGGTGGTAAGGACCAAAGATGATAATGGTACTACTTGTATTAACTCATCCATGCTAAATGAGTTATTAGAAGAGTACCAAGATGTGTTCCCCAATGACTTGCCCAAAGGCCTACCTCCAATTAGAGGCATTGAGCACGCCATTGACTTAATTCCAGGAGCACCTTTGCCCAACAAGGCTGCCTATAGGTGTAATCCGGAAGAGAGTAAGGAACTTGAAAAGCAAGTGAACGAATTACTTGAGAGAGGTTATGTGAAAGAAAGCCTTAGTCCTTGCGCGGTTCCAGCCCTCTTAGTACCAAAAAAAGATGGTACTTGGAGAATGTGTGTTGATAGTCGTTCCATTAACAATATAACGGTCAAATACCGTTTTCCTATGCCTCGATTGCAAGATATGTTAGATGAGTTGAGTGGTGCCTTAGTCTTTTCCAAAATAGATTTAAGGAGTGGGTACCATCAAATGAGAATTCGAGAGGGGGATGAGTGGAAGACGGCTTTCAAAACAAAACAAGGGTTGTATGAGTGGTTAGTGATGCCATTTGGGCTTTGCAACGCCCCAAGCTCCTTCATGAGATTGATGAATGAAGTTCTCCGTCCTTTTCTTAATGATTTTGTTGTTGTTTACTTAGATGACATTCTTGTGTATAGTAAAAACAATGATGATCATGTAATTCATTTGAGGAGATTGTTTGAAAAATTGAGGGAGGTGAAGTTGTATGGTAAGCTTGAAAAATGTGTATTCATGACTCCTAGTGTTGTATTCTTAGGATACATTGTAACAGGAGAGGGGGTTCATGTAGATCCGGAGAAGGTAAAAGCAGTCCAGTCTTGGTTGGCTCCAACCAATGTGCACGAAGTTAGAAGTTTTCATGGACTTGCCTCCTTCTATAGGCGGTTCATCAAAAACTTCTCTACCATCATGGCTCCAATCACCGAGTTGACCAAAAAGGGTGAGTTCGTATGGGAAGAAAATGCTCAACGAGCCTTTGAGAAGGTTAAACATATGCTTTGCAACGCTCCTATACTTGTGCTACCAGATTTCAAACAAAGTGTTTGAGGTAGAGTGTGATGCAAGTGGGATTGGAATAGGTGCTGTTTTGATTCAAGAGAAGAAGCCCGTGAGTTACTTTAGTGAGAAGTTGAATGGGGCTAAGTTGAACTATTCCACTTATGACCGTGAGTTCTATGCCATAGTTAGAGCACTTGATCATTGGTCTCACTACCTTAGACCAAAACCATTTGTTCTTCATTCCGATCATGAGGCTCTGAAATTTATTCATGGGCAACAAAAACTCAACAAGAGACATGCTAAATGGGTGGAGTTTCTCCAATCATTTACCTTTAGCTCCAAGTACAAGGATGGAAAGAGTAATGTTGTGGCCGATGCATTGTCTCGTCGGAGCTACTTACTTTCCATGGTGGATGCTAAGATCTTGGGTTTTGAACAACTCAAGGAATGTTACATAAATGATCCCGACTTTGCTAGCGAGATAGAGAATCCTACCAAAGAGTTTGTGAGACAAGATGGCTACCTCTTTAAAGGTAACAAGCTATGTGTTCCGAAGAGTGGGGTTAGGGAGTTATTAGTGAGAGAAGTGCATGGTGGAGGTTTAGCCGGTCATTTTGGGATACAAAAGACTCTTGATATTCTAGGTGAACACTTATATTGGCCTAGAATGATCAAGGATGTTACTCATGTTGTGGAGAGATGTGCTACTTGTCAAAAGGCTAAGGGACACTTCACAAAGGGTCTTTATACTCCGTTGCCAGTTCCGGATGCTCCATGGGAAAGTGTTAGCATGGATTTCATTGTTGGATTGCCTCGCACTCAAAGGGGAAGAGATAGCATCATGGTTGTTGTAGATAGATTCTCTAAAATGGCACACTTTGTAGCTTGTAATAAAACTGATGATGCCGTGAAAGTGGCCGAGCTGTACTTCAAGGAAATTGTCAAACTCCATGGCATTCCTCGAAGTATAGTATCTGATAGGGACTCCAAATTCCTTAGTCACTTTTGGAGAACCCTATGGAAACTTGTGGGTACCAAGTTACTATTTAGTACCTCGCATCATCCCCAAACCGATGGGCAAACCGAGGTCACTAATAGAACTTTGGGTACTTTGTTACGAGGTCTTGTGAGCAAAACGCAAAAAGATTGGGACATGAAATTAGCCCATGCGGAGTTTGCTTACAATAGAGCTCATTCCCTAACTACTTCCCGTTCTCCATTTGAAGTAGTTTATGGGTGAACCCATTTGTGCCGATTGATCTTGTTCCTATGGTTAAGAGTGACATGGTAGAGAAAGATGCTAAAAAGAGGGTGGAAACCTTTCAAAAAACCTGTGAGCAAGTGAAGAAAAGAATTGAGGAGATGAATAAAAAATACCAAGAGCGAGCCAATAAGAAACGCAAACAGCCTATTTTTCATCCCGGGGACTTGGTTTGGGTGCATTTGAGGAAGGAGAGGTTCCCTAAGCTTCGCAAAAACAAGCTTATGCCTCGTTCTGATGGTCCTTTTAAGGTTCTTGAGAGGGTGAACGATAGTGCTTACAAAATTGAGCTACCAGACAAATTGATGGGTGTTAGTGCGAATTTCAATGTAGGGGATTTATCACCATACTTTGATGATTCAAGTTTGAGGGCAAACTCTTTTGAAGAAGGGGGGAATGATCCAAAGTGGACATCTAATGAACCTGTTGCTTTAGTCTTAGAGACTCTTGGGTTTTTCCCATTCACAAAGAAGGGTGAAATTCTATGCTGCATTTCATGGGAAGATTGAAGATTGGTACACGGTTGGCTAGCATCACATTTGTGACGCATTTCATGACTATTTTGGGCGTGTGGATCCTAGGCCATTTACTATCTATTATTAACTTATGTGCTAGTTAATGTTGCTGAAATAATGCCAAGAATCTAGCTCTTGGCCGGTTGTAGAATGTATTTGACTTTCTTTTGACTCAAATAACTTTGTTTGACTGTGTTTGACTTTCATTTGTTTCAATTTGCTTTGTAGAATGTATTTGACTTTCATTTTCTTCAAATAGCTTTGTTTGATTGTGTTTGACTTTCATTTGATTCAATTAGCTTTGTAGAATGTATTTGACATTCATTTAATTTAAATATATTTGTTTGAATGTGTTTGACTTTCATTAGATTCAATTAGCTTTGTTTGAATGTGTTTGACTTTCATTTGATTCAATTAGCTTTGTAGAATGTATTTGACTTTCATTTAATTCAAATAGATTTGTTTGAATGTGTTTGACTTTCATTTGATTCAATGATCCAAAGTGGACATCAAATGAACCTGTTGCTTTAGTCTTAGAGACTCTTGGGTTTTTCCCATTCACAAAGAAGGGTGAAATTCTATGCTGCATTTCATGGGAAGATTGAAGATTGGTACACGGTTGGCTAGCATCACATTTGTGACGCATTTCATGACTATTTTGGGCGTGTGGATCCTAGGCCATTTACTATCTATTATTAACTTATGTGCTAGTTAATGTTGCTGAAATAATGCCAAGAATCTAGCTCTTGGCCGGTTGTAATGGGGGGGTTATCAATAGGCTTTATTATGCTTTCATTACTTAGCTTAAATCAAGGCTTAAATCAAGGAGGAAACCATTGGCTGTTGGCCTTTCATTCTTGGACGGTTTCTTTGGCTTTTGGTGTGCTTTTGCTGCTCCTTTCCTCTATAAAAGGGAGAGCAAAACAGAAATTAAAAGGCAGTTTTGAGATTTGATAAAAAACCTTGTGTTTATAGCATTTTAACTTAGAGTTTGTCTCAAGTTCAAGTGTTCCCTTATTGCTTTGAGTGAGTCTTGAGTGATAAGCTTAGGAGAGATTGAGTGAGTCTTATCTCTGGCCTAAAACCCCAAAACTTTGAGTGTGTCCTTGAGTTTTGGCCCTTTTATCTTGTTCCATGATATCTGAGTATTCTAACTATAAGTATTTTTAAATCCATCAACCCATATTCGGGAGGGGGTATTTAGATTTACATCATTCAATTAGCTTTGTTTGAATGTGTTTGACTTTCATTTGATTCAATTAGCTTTGTAGAATGTATTTGACTTTCATTTAATTCAAATAGCTTTGTTTGAATGTGTTTGACTTTCAATTGATTCAATTAGCTTTGTAGAATGTATTTGACTGTCATTTGATTCAAATAGCTTTGTTTGAATGTGTTTGAATTTCATTTAATTCAATTTGCTTTGTAGAATGCATTTCACTTTCATTTGATTTATATAGCTTTGTTTGAATGTGTTTGACTTTCATTTAAATTAAAAAGCTTTTTTTGAATGTGTTTGACTTTCATTTGATTTAAAAGGCTTTGTTTAAATGTGTTTGACTTTCATTTGATTCAATTAGCTTTGTAATATGTATTTTACTTTTATTTGATTTAATTAGCTTTGTCTGAATTTATTTGAATTTCTTTTGATTCAAATAGCTTTGTTTGAGTGTGTTTAAATTTCATTTAATTCAATTAGCTTTGTAGAATGTATTTGACTTTCATTTGATTCAAATAGCTTTATTTGAAAGAGTTTGACTTTCATTTGATTCAATTAGCTTTGTAGAATGTATTTGACTTTCATTTGATTCGAAATCTTTGTTTGAATGTGTTTGACTTTCATTTGATTCAATTAGCTTTGTTTGAATGTGTTTGACTTTAATTTAATTCAAATAGCTTTGTAGAATGTATTAGACTTTTATTTGATTTAATTAGCTTTGATTGAATGTATTTGACTCTCATTTGATTCAAATAGCTTTGTTTGAATGTGCTTGACTTTCATTTGATTCAATTAGCTTTGTTGAATGTATTTGACTTTCTTTTGATTCAATTAGCTTTGTTTGAATGTGTTTGACTTTCATTTGATTCAATTAGCTTTGTAGAATGTATTTGACTTTCATTTGATTCATTTAGCATTGTAGAATGTATTTGACTTTTATTTGATTTAATTAGCTTTGTTTGAATGTATTTGACTCTCATTTGATTCAAATAGCTTTATTTGAATGTGTTTCACTTTTATTTGATTCAATTAGCTTTGTAGAACGTATTTGACTTTCATTTGATTCAAATAGCTTTGTTTGAATGTGTTTGACTTTCATTTGATTAAGTCAGCTTTGTAGAATGTATTTGACTTTCAATTGATTCAAATAGCTTTGTTTGAATGTGTTTGACTTTCATTTGATTCAATTAGCTTTGTAGAATGTATTTGACTTTCATTTGATTCAAATAGCTTTGTTTGAATGTGTTTGACTTTCAATTGATTCAATTAGCTTTGTAGAATGTATTTGACTTTCATTTGATTAAAATAGCTTTGTTTGAATGTGTTTGACTTTCATTTGATTCAACTAGCTTTGTAGAATGTATTTGACTTTCATTTGATTCAAATAGCTTTGTCTGAATGTGTTTGACTTTCATTTGATTCAAATAGCTTTGTTTGAATGTGCTTGACTTTCATTTGATTCAACTAGCTTTGTAGAATGTATTTGACTTTCATTTGATTAAAATAGCTTTGTTTGAATGTGTTTGACTTTCATTTGATTCAATTAGCTTTGTAGAATGTATTTGACATTCATTTGATTAAAATAGCTTTATTTGAATGTGTTTGACTTTCATTTGATTCAATTAGCTTTGTAGAATGTATTTGACTTTCATTTGATTTAATTAGCTTTGTTTGAATGTGTTTGACGTTCATTTGATTCAATTAGCTTTGTTTGAATGTGCTTGACTTTCATTTGATTCAATTAGCTTTGTTTGAATGTGTTCGACTTTCATTTGATTCAATTAGCTTTGTTGAATGTATTTGACTTTCATTTGATTCAATTAGCTTTGTTTGAATGTGTTTGACTTTCATTTGATTCAATTAGCTTTGTAGAATGTATTTGACTTTCATTTGATTCAATTAGCCTTGTAGAATGTATTTGACTTTTATTTGATTTAATTAGCTTTGTTTGAATGTATTTGACTCTCATTTTATTCAAATAGCTTTGTTTGAATGTGTTTCACTTTTATTTGATTCAATTAGCTTTGTAGAACGTATTTGACTTTCATTTGATTGAAATAGCTTTGTTTGAATCTGTTTGACTTTCATTTGATTCCATCAGCTTTGTTGAATGTATTTGACTTTCAATTGATTCAAATAGTGATGTGATTTTTAGTCCGAAAACTAAGCCTCACAAAGATATGAATCTAACCTAATTCTATACAGAAAATTCACCAAGAATTAAGCAAGAAACTTAGATTAATTAATCAAGAATCCACCTAATTAATCAACCTAGGTGATTGTTTTAACTAAAACAAACAAAACAGCAAATTGGAATCCACCAATCAAGAATTTAAGTAATCCAACTTAAACAAAAGCAATAAGAAATATTATTATGAATGTATGATTAAACTTGTATATTATTCGAAGATTACAACCCTATATTTATAAACTCAATCAATTATCCTAATCCCACTTGAATTAGAATTCTAATCCCCTAACAAAAACCCACGGATTGCATAACTTAATCAAGTTTAGATAACTTTGATTTAGTTATTTAATCCTACTTAAACTCTAACTACTCTTAAGATAAAACTTGCCTATTTTATCCTAACTCAAGCTTGCACTCCAAGCTATTATTGACGCCTACTAGACTAAAACAATTCCTAATGCAATTAGAAATCCTAAGTGCTTAAAACAAGAAAAACCCTTTCAAGTGAAAGGTAAAAACTTGTAAGCAAAAACCTAAGAAAGCTTTTAAAGAAACCTTAAAGAACTATCAAGAAGCTTCAAGAACTCCCAAGAACGCCACCATACAAAGCGTGGCTTTGTCTTGATGCCCCCGATAGTAAGTTTGACCTATTGAAGAAGCTTCCAAGTATAGATTCATGCTTTCTTGACTTTCTTGGAATAATTCTTCAACATGCTCATCGTTCACATTGATGCACGCATCATCCTCCCTTCTTCAAAAGAATTTGCCCTCAAATCTTCAATAGCACCATCTGGCAAATACTTCACCAAATCCCCAATATTAAATGTTGCGCTTACACCATATTCTCCCGGCAACTCAAGCTTATATGCATTCTCATTGATCTTCTCAATAATCTTGAACGGCCCCTCACTTCTTGGCATCAATTTATTCTTTCGTTTGTTAGGAAATCTCTCTTTTCTCAAGTGTAGCCACACCAAGTCGCCAACTTCAAAACTTTGTGGCTTTTTGTTCTTGTTAGCTCGTGCTTTGTAGAGTTCATTGACACGTTCAATCCTAGCTCTAACTTGTGCGTGTAGCTTTATCATGTACTTGATTTTAGTCTTGAAAGCCGTCTTCCATTCATCTCCTTCCCTCATGCGTATTTGATGATAGCCACTCATAAGATCAATCTTGGAAAATAGCTTTGAACCATGCAATTCGTCTAACAAATCATCAAGTCTAGGTATAGGAAATCTATACTTGATGGTTATGTTGTTCACACTCCTACTATCAATGCACATACGCCAACTCCCATCTTTTTTTGGAACTAACAATGTAGGCACGGCACATGGGCTCATACTCTCTTTCACGTAGCCTCTTTGCATCAATTCCTCTATTTGACGTTGCATTTCCTTTGTTTCTTCCGGATTACTTCTATATGCTGCCTTGTTAGGTAGTGGAGCTCCCGGAATAAGATCAATTTGATGTTCAATACCACGAATTGGTGGTAATCCCGGTGGTAATTCACTAGGAAAAACATCACAATACTCTTGCAATACTACTTCTAATTCCACGGGCCTCTTTTCTTGTTTACTTTCATTCACTTGCACATCGTTAGCCACCATAATATATACTATATTGTTGTTGTTGATCTCTTTCTCCAACTCCTTTTCCCCAATTAAATATGCACCTTTTGAACTAGGGTTAATTCTATGATCAACAAGTGGTTTCAATGCATATGATTTTTCCCCCTTTCCTTTTCGAATTATATACACATTTGTCCTACCATTAAACTTGACAAATCTATCATATTGCCATGGTCTACCCAATAAGATATGACAAGCATCCATAGGGCATACATCACATAAAACTTTATCATGATATTTGCCAATTGAAAAGGTGATTAGGGCTCGTTTCGTTACCTTCACGTCACTAGCATCATTGAGCCAATGTAGCTTGTAAGGTTTTGGGTGATCGGTTGTAGGCCACTCTAATTTGTTGATCAAAGTTGTAGACACCACATTTGTGCAACTTCCCGAGTCTATTATTACGTCACACAATCGATCTTCCACCTTGCACCTTGTTAAAAAGATTTTCTCTCTTTGATTCTCTTCAACGGGCATAGGTTTAGAGTGAAGAGCTCTCCTTAGAACCAAGCTCTTTCCTTGCGTTTCACCATCAACCTCTTCGGCACTACCCTCCTCTTCTTCAAAATCACGTTCTTTCTCGACCACAACCTCCATGTCACTATTTCCCTCGCACCTAGCTTTCTCTTCTTCCCATTCTTGAGCCGTCATAGTGCGTTTTGAGTAGCAATTGCTTGCTATGTGGCCAACACTCCCACATTTGAAACATTTTCTATCTTCGGTCACCTTCTTGCTAGCTTCGTTTCTGGGTTTGTTATCTTTAGCATACGGATTAGGAGAAGTCCTATCAAAGGTAGGCTTGTCACTAGCCTTTGTGAACGTGCGTGTGAACGGTTTCACACTTGAGGTCTTCTTGGCCTTGAATTGTCTTTCAACCTTAATGGCCGCCTTGCATACCTCTTCAAACGAATAGTATTCGTGTAATTCAATCTTCTCTTGAACATTTTCGTTCAAACCTGCAATAAAACGTGCTATTTTGTGCCCTAGAATTTCTTCTAAATCACACAATAAACATAGTTTCTCAAACTCACACAAATAAGCCTCCACGGATTGATTTCCTTGCTTAAAAGTCTGCATCTTGAGATACACTTCTTGCACGTACTCATGGGGCACAAATTGACGCTTCATATATTTCTGCAATTGTGTCCAAGTAGTGATCTTGGATCGTCCCTCCTTGCGTCTCTTTTTCTTGAGATTATCATACCATAAACTCGCATAACCTGTGAGTTTTAATTCAGCAAGTTTGCACCTCTTTCGTTCATCATACTCCTTGTAATCAAAGAGTGTTTCGGCTCTTCTAACCCACTCAAAATATTTTTCGGGGTCTAGCATACTACCATTGAATTCCGGAAAATCTAACCTTATATTTCGGTCATCATCTTTGGCCTTGTTCTTCCGTCTATGCCTTCTAGGTTCATCACTCGAAGATGAATCTTTATGGCGTGATCTACTTGCTTTTCTCCTTTCATATTCGTCTTCACTTGAACTAGAAATTGCAACTGATTTGTTCTTCCTTGAAGATGAAGTTTTGTCACGTTCGTCAAGCCTAGCCAATACTTCTTGCAATTGTTGTGACAATCGCTCTATTTGACGATCCTCCGCAAGTTATGCGCTTGATCAAGGTTCAAACCCTTGGAATCCCTGGGATTTCTTCGTCACTCATTGCTCCTACACAAACCAGGTTTGTTTATGCAAAAATCTTGATTAAAAGATCAAATCTTGAAGGAATCTTGAAGCAAACAAAAACCGGACTCCCAACCACAACCAGTGCAACAACACCAAAAGTTTAAGGCTGTACAGAGTTCGTTAATCAACCAAAAGCTACGAAATTTTATATGGTGATAGCTAGACGTTTTTAGAGACTAATGCAAAAAGAATCACTCAAAAATTCCCAGCCAAACGTTACCAGTTTATTTTCTACCGTAACCTGGCTCTGATACCAAGATGATGTGATTTTTAGTCCGAAAACTAAGCCTCACAAAGATATGAATCTAACCTAATTCTATACAGAAAATTCACCAAGAATTAAGCAAGAAACTTAGATTAATTAATCAAGAATCCACCTAATTAATCAACCTAGGTGATTGTTTTTAACTAAAACAAACAAAACAGCAAATTGGAATCCACCAATCAAGAATTTAAGTAATCCAACTTAAACAAAAGCAATAAGAAATATTATTATGAATGTATGATTAAACTTGTATATTATTCGAAGATTACAACCCTATATTTATAAACTCAATCAATTATCCTAATCCCACTTGAATTAGAATTCTAATCCCCTAACAAAAAACCCACGGATTGCATAACTTAATCAAGTTTAGATAACTTTGATTTAGTTATTTAATCCTACTTAAACTCTAACTACTCTTAAGATAAAACTTGCCTATTTTATCCTAACTCAAGCTTGCACTCCAAGCTATTATTGACGCCTACTAGACTAAAACAATTCCTAATGCAATTAGAAATCCTAAGTGCTTAAAACAAGAAAAACCCTTTCAAGTGAAAGGTAAAAACTTGTAAGCAAAACCTAAGAAAGCTTTTAAAGAAACCTTAAAGAACTATCAAGAAGCTTCAAGAACTCCCAAGAACGCCACCATACAAAGCGTGGCTTTGTCTTGATGCCCCCGATAGTAAGTTTGACCTATTGAAGAAGCTTCCAAGTATAGATTCATGCTTTCTTGACTTTCTTGGAATAATTCTTCAACATGCTCATCGTTCACATTGATGCACGCATCAAATAGCTTCGTTTGAATGTGTTTGACTTTCATTTGATTTAATTAGCTTTGTAGAATGTATTTGACTTTCATTTGATTCAAATAGCTTTGTTTGAATGTGTTTGACTTTCATTTTATTCAATTAGCTTTGTAGAATGTATTTGACTTTCATTTGATTCAAATAGCTTTATTTGAAAGAGTTTGACTTTCATTTGATTCAATTAGCTTTGTAGAATGTATTTGACTTTCATTTGATTCGAAATCTTTGTTTGAATGTGTTTGACTTTCATTTGATTCAATTAGCTTTGTTTGAATGTGTTTGACTTTAATTTAATTCAATTAGCTTTGTAGAATGTATTAGACTTTTATTTGATTTAATTAGCTTTGATTGAATGTATTTGACTCTCATTTGATTCAAATAGCTTTGTTTGAATGTGCTTGACTTTCATTTGATTCAATTAGCTTTGTTGAATGTATTTGACTTTCTTTTGATTCAATTAGCTTTGTTTGAATGTGTTTGACTTTCATTTGATTCAATTAGCTTTGTAGAATGTATTTGACTTTCATTTGATTCATTTAGCATTGTAGAATGTATTTGACTTTTATTTGATTTAATTAGCTTTGTTTGAATGTATTTGACTCACATTTGATTCAAATAGCTTTGTTTGAATGTGTTTCACTTTTATTTGATTCAATTAGCTTTGTAGAACGTATTTGACTTTCATTTGATTCAAATAGCTTTGTTTGAATGTGTTTGACTTTCATTTGATTCAATCAGCTTTGTAGAATGTATTTGACTTTCAATTGATTCAAATAGCTTTGTTTGAATGTGTTTGACTTTCATTTGATTCAATTAGCTTTGTAGAATGTATTTGACTTTCATTTGATTCAAATAGCTTTGTTTGAATGTGTTTGACTTTCAATTGATTCAATTAGCTTTGTAGAATGTATTTGACTTTCATTTGATTAAAATAGCTTTGTTTGAATGTGTTTGACTTTCATTTGATTCAATTAGCTTTGTAGAATGTATTTGACTTTCATTTGATTCAAATAGCTTTGTCTGAATGTGTTTGACTTTCATTTGATTCAAATAGCTTTGTTTGAATGTGCTTTTTCATTTGATTCAACTTTTTGTAGAATGTATTTGACTTTCATTTGATTAAAATAGCTTTGTTTGAATGTGTTTGACTTTCATTTGATTCAATTAGCTTTGTAGAATGTATTTGACATTCATTTGATTAAAATAGCTTTATTTGAATGTGTTTGACTTTCATTTGATTCAATTAGCTTTGTAGAATGTATTTGACTTTCATTTGATTCGAAATCTTTGTTTAATGTGTTTGACTTTCATTTGATTCAATTAGCTTTGTTTGAATGTGTTTGACTTAATTTAATTCAATTAGCTTTGTAGAATGTATTAGACTTTTATTTGATTTAAATAGCTTTGTTTGAATGTGCTTGACTCTCATTTGATTCAAATAGCTTTGTTTGAATGTGTTTGACTTTCATTTGATTCAATTAGCTTTGTTTGAATGTGTTTTGACTTTCA
>NW_018745298.1:0-14071 GCF_001683475.1 Chenopodium quinoa | reverse complement strand
ATTTAATTAATCCAATTAACTTGATGTCATCAGCTGAAATCGTCATTAAATAGTTATTGTATGACGTTTACTTAACAGAGCACTAAATTAGTCACCGACTTGTTTGCAAACGAACAAATCTAGCCATTTTATATTCTGTCAAGGACTCAAGGTGAAAGGTTCACAACTTCACATTAATGCCTTCCATGACAAACACTAACGCATTCACATTTGGATTTTTTTTTTTTTTTAATTTTTTTTTTACGAGGTCAACTTAATTACTTAGGCCCCATGAGGCCATGAACTAGGCTAAAAACAATACCAATACATACGTTGTCACTTGTCAAGGGCACTATTAAAGCCTATGTTACTCGGACTATTTCATTTACCTCACATGTTGTATGTCGACATGACACATGTCATCCTATCTCTCACTCTTGATCCCAGGATATTAAGAGTTTAACAAAGGCAACTTTCTCAGATCCGAAGATCATGAGAGGCGATCACTCTTGATCCGAGGATCATAAGAGCTTAACAAAGGCGACATTCTTAGATCCGAAGATCATAAGAGGCGATCACTCTTGATCTGAGGATCATAAGAGCTTAACAAAGGTGACATTCTTAGATCCGAAGATCATAAGAGTTTTTCGAGCCTTCGGATACGTGGCTCCGAAGGGTACTCTCGAGCCTTCAGATACGTGGGTCTGAAGCGCTTTTTTATCAAAGGCAACACTCTTTGATCCGAAGATCATAAGAGTTTAAAAATTTCCAACTCTTTTAGGGGTTAACCCCTTGCCCCCCAGAAATTGGTTTATTCGAAGTACTTCGGTTAAACTGTGTTTCTAGTTGAGCTAGAGAGGTATTTCTTGTCATCGTTAGAATGATATTTTTATCACCATCATCGTGAGGATGAGTGATGGGCATTTTTATCATCATCATCGTGAGGGTGACTGATGACTATTATTTTTATCATCAATTTCGTAAGGATAATTAATGATGCTTTTATTATTATTTTTTTTTTGTAGAAAAATATTGATCCGAAATATTGGACCCATTTTCTTTTGCTGAAGGAATTTAGATAAGTGGGCTAGATGAAAGTGAGCCCAACCCACCTACCATAATTTGATGGCCAGGGAAGATATTTGGGGCTTTAATTTCCCACTTTATACAAAAATGTATACAAAGTATGAGCTTTCACTTTCACTCCAATATAAGCAATAACAAAATTATACGAAGTATATATGAATTATGATAAATGAAATTATCATAGATATTTGCTTCAAATTGTTTGCTTCATCCGGATTATTACGAAACTTTTGAAAAGGTTTCGATTTTGAGGCTAGGAGCAGTACCCTCGCCCTTGGGGATTCAGCTTGGTGGCTCTTCAGCGACCCCTTCGACTCATATCACCTTTGGCTCAGCATGAACCGGCTTCGGCTCGGCTGAACCTAGATGGGCCTCGGCTAGGAGTCAAGCTTCGGCTCGAATTTACCTTCGGTCCGACACCCCACCTTCAGCTCGACCCCACCTTCGGTGTGGCCGCCTCGGTGTGATTTTAGGACATTCGGCTTATCCGAAACTTCAGCAAGGCCAGCGACCTCGGCAGGGGATAAGGTTCGGCTTCAGCTCAGATGAACCTCCGACTGGCTGAGGGAATTTCTTCAGCTTCGGATCGGACCTACTTCGGCAGCCGGATGAACCTTCGGTTGGGAGTCAAGCTTCAGTGAGGGTGAACCTCGGCTAGGCTCGGCTTCGGCCATGGCTAACCTCGGCTTGCCAGAACACCTTCAGCCAGGGCTGAAGCACTTTCGGATAGCCTCGGCTCGATGAGCTTTGGATTCCTTTTGCTTATCCCGAGCTATTTGCTTCAGGATTTCAGCATGGTGATAGTTTTGAGCTTTTTTTTTTTTTTTTTTTTTAAGCTTCAAAAATGGTAAACAACCTCGGAGTTTCCTTGGCTGCCACTTTGGATGCAGTGTGAAGAGATTTGACCCACCTCACAACACTAGCCTTGACTCACGTTGGCCTCGGCAAGGGTCGCCTCGGATGAAACGATGAGTCGTTCTAATGGTGGAGTTGTGAGCCTTGAAGCTTGTGATGAAGAACTCGACAATTTGACGAGGACAATATCTTCAGCTTGAGTATTACTCATTCTGGACTTATCTTGGTGGCTATAAATAAATCCAAAGATTAATAAATGCCACTAAGAAATGGTATCCTTGTGCATGTTGAGGCACGATAAACAAAGTTTGCTCCACTTAAATGATCTACTTTGATTTGCTTTTTTCCACCATTTTCTTTGCTCAATTACAGTCGTATAAGAAATAATGGAAGAAAATGTAGCAATTATGTTTAGTAAACACTCAAAAGTAGAAATGAATTTTTCCACCTCTTGCTAAGTGGGTAGTTGACCGAACTGCTCACAGACCACCTCTCACTTCAGCTATTAGCATGGCTTTAACCGAAGAAAGATACGGTTGTTTAACAGATTTTGGGCTAAACTTACTAGAAATTTTGACCCATTTCCGTGATAGAACACGGTAGTCATGAATAAGTGGATTTTCATGGGTTGTAGTACTCGTCTCCCCACAGACGGCGTCAAATTGTTTCGGATGAAAACAATAGGACCTTGCCGAAGGTCCAACGAAGTGGATGAAGACTTGTCCGGTCCAAAGGATGATGGGCCGAAGGTTTCCTGCACAGCAAACACACGTAAACTGGCCTCGGGGGTGGATCCGAGGAAGACCCCTCCGATGCCGAAGTCAGATAGTGTTTAGAGAGAGAAAGCTATGCAAGAAATTTAATGTTTGAGGCTTTAATGTGTCTATCATAAATGAGTTGATTGAAGGCTTTTATACCTTTGCATATGAAAAGAGGAGAGTAATTGGGCCCCAAATAACCATGGGCTGACCATAGCAATTTGGGCCAAATGACTCATGGCCGACTTGGCTTAATTGGAGGCTTGGGCCTTGACCTTGGAATATTGGATCGTTTAATGACTAGGCCCAATTAGATAAATTGGACCCAAACACAAGCATATATATAACAAATTCTATTTTTTTTTTTTTTTTTTTTTTTTTTGAGGAAACAAATTTCTAAATTTTAACTGGACTTAATTAACAGAAAATAAACTTTTAATTTTATTCATACTGAATATAAAACAAATTTGCAGTACATAGCTGAGAGTTCAACGGTTGAACAAAACATATATAAAAACCAACAACACAAAATAAATTTAAAGGGGCCTTATTTCATCCCAAGCTAGCCATGTGTACAAAGAAATTGGGCCAAATCCAGAGTCACATTAGTAAGCCTAGAATGCTCAATCAAGGATTCAGGCAGGTCAAAACGGCTTCGAATATGGGTTTTGCAGTATTACCAATGGAGCCACTAATGAATCCTCCTTCTTCGTAGGCCTTGTGCACCAATTTCCCATCACCCAAAAGGTTGTTGAGAGCATACCAAGCTCCAGTGTTCTCCAAATCATAGTGCCCTGCCTCCCGAATTTCTACGTACACCTGCAATGGCAAACAATCAAAGAAATCAATGGTATAATAATTACATACACTGGCAAATTTTGGACCAAAATGTATACTTTCTTACAGTATAGTCCATACTCCTTCCGTCCCAGAATAACTAATACGTTGAATTTTTTTTCACTATTCATATGTTAACTTCGAAAATTTGTGTGGAAGGGAATATATGCGTTCACTATTTTGTCTGGACCTTATATGTTTAAAGTGGTGTAAAAAAACCTTAAAAGTTTATTTTGTTGTTTGGGGACTTTGAGATCAGAATCCGACAATAATTGACTTTTTTCTCTAACCTCTCATATGACCTTAAAAAATGACCCCCTTTTCTTTTCTTTTTTTTTTTTTTTATTCCATGATTTCCTTTAAATTTCTTTATTTTGATTTGTGTCATTTGGGGATTACAAGAGAGAAGGAGGAATTGGAGAGAAATCGTGGAAAAAAAAGAAAAGGGTCGTTTTTATGGTCATGTGAGAGGGCAACGTCGAAAAAAAAAAAAAAAAGTCAATTATTGTCGTATTCCGACCTCAAGATCTCCCCAAACAACAAAATAAACTTATAAGGTCTTTTTAGATCACTTTAAAGTTTAAACATATAAGATCCTTCCAAACAAAATAATAAACATATATATCCCTATCAAACAAACTTTTCCGTTAACTTTGACTAATGTATAGTTTTCATATTTTACAAAAAAAAATTGGCAATAAATGTACAATATAGTGATATAAAATGGAGGATATATACCTTGTTATAGGCACCTTGGGTTGTACTATCAAAACCCAGGAACCAATGTCGTTCTTCCCTTGATTGTTAAGAGCAGAGTAAACAATTCCAGCTCTAGATTCTCTATCATCGTTACCATAGTATTGTCCATGGAGGAATGCACCCCATTGGCCATTCGCGATGATCACTGGGTAAGCAGATTCGCAAAGACGTCCATGCCAGTCATGAGTGACAACGTAAGTCATATTATCACCGGTTGCGTTGTACACCAGACACATTGTGCTCACATAATCGGCCCCAAATCGAGACTGCAACTTCTCCACAAAGTTACGAGCATTCGCAGCCTTGCCTTCCGCGTTCACCTTCTCGAGTGCAACCTTTGCCAAGTCTTTCTGGCCGATTGAGTTACTGCCTTTGTATTCAGGCATCTCCCTCAACATTGCCATTGTCACTGGACTTCCAAATACGGCAGACCCCATTATATTCGTTACTTTTCGAACCTGCAGGTATTATTATAGTAATAAGTTAGGTCCCGTGCCAGGTAATTTTCAATAACTGAATTTAAAACATGACAAAATCAAGAAATGACTAAAATTTCTTTGTTGATTTAATATTCACATTTCATTATAATGTATTATATAATCATTTTGTAATAAACCTATGTAGTACATAATATGTCTTTTCAAAAAAATAGTCCATATGTCACAAAAATATGTTAAGAATATTATTTTTATTTTTTCTTGCTTAACTTAATAGTTCCTTCGGTTCTATTTAGTTGATGCGTTTGATTTAGGCACATATATATATTAAGGAGAGGAGAGAGTCAGAGAGAATAAAAAAGCAAGTGGGATAGCTTGTAAATGCAAGGTAAAAAATTTACCCCAAAAGGTAACGTGTCAACTAAAAAAAAAAAAACTTTCTAAAAAGGAATACGTGTCAACTAAAAAGAAACTGAGGTAGTAGTTGTCAATATGTTGGTTTCGGAAAACTTTCTACGTATGGCATGTTCTCATTAACTGAACTCAGCTGAAATGAACTGACTGAGCTGAACTGAACTGAACTGAACTGAATTGAACTAAAATGGATATTTTATAAGAGAAGGAAATTAGGAGCTGAACTGAATTGAACTGAATTGAATTGAACTGAACTGAACTGAGCTGAGCTGAGCTGAGTTGAACTGAGCTGAGCTAAACTGAACTGAACTGAACTGAACTGAATTGAGCTGAACTCAACTGAACTGAACTGAATTAAGCTGAAATTCAACTGAACTGAATTTCAACGTATGAGAATAGGCCCGTAGTATTATATTTTATATGTAATTATTACTTATATGTAGAAAGATTTCTTCGTTATATATAATAATTTAATTTTTTTTTTTTAAAAAAAATTAGGAGATGACATGTGTAATTGCTAGTGTGTCTTTTAGTATATAGTTATTGATTGATTGATTGACGATGTAGATCATAATCAGAGGGGTTAAACTTACTCTATATAATTACTTTACTAATCAATGTAGGAACTCATTTTTATGTTTCTTATTAAGGATATGAATGCAATACTTTCCTCTATATATATATATATTTATGTATATATATATATATATATGTATATATATATATATATATGTATATATATATATATATATATATATATATATATATATATATATATATATATACTTTTCAAATGATTAATTTGTACTTTTCATTCTTATAAATTAGATTCACCTCAAATTATAACTAGAGCCGCCAAAAGATGACCCGATCCGAAATACCGACCCGAAACCAATTATTAACCGGTCCATCTGAACCCGAAAAAATGGTGACCCAAACCCGACTTGAAACCAACCCTAGACCCGAATTGACCCAAGTATGTGAGACCCAAATTCGAACATGAACTGACCTAGAGATGACCCGACCCGGATGTAACCCGTAAATTATTGACCTAAACCGAATCCAACTTAAACCGAAATTGACCCAAACCCGTCTTAACCCGTCAAAACCCAAATTTAACCCGACTTGTTACTAACCTGACTCGTTCCTAACCCTACCCGAATTTAACCCGACCTGTTACAAACCCGACCCAAAATCAACCAGACTTTTTATTGACCCGACCCAAATTCAACCCGACTTGTTATTGACCCGACCCGAATTTTACCCGACTTATAACTAGTACGACCCAAAAAATCTAACCTGATCTGTTACGAACCCGACTCGAAATTAACACGACTTGTTATTGACCCGACCTAAATTCATCCCAAATTGTTCCTGACCCGTTTTCAAATCACTTTAAATGTAATTTAGACTACCTTATTATTGTTGATCAAAACATTTTGTCTAGGGAGACCAAGTCGGTCCAACCAGCAAAAAAAAGGAGCATCATCCCCAAATTTAAGAGTTAAATATAGTATATATTTGTTGTATGGTCAAAGAAAATAATTATATACCTAAATTATAGACTATAGTTCCCTATTATGTGCCATATATATTATATACTACCTCCGGTCCAAATTACTCGCAACTTTGGGGTATTATTTGTGAGATATAAAATATTCCAAAGTTGCAAGTAATTTGGACCAGAGGTAGTACAAAGGAAATAATTAGCTTGATAAAAATGATAGTTACCTATTTATAATTAGTTGAACCCGAATATGACCCGACTTAGAAATGAATCGACCTGATTGTAACCCGCAAATTATTGATTTGAACATAACCCGACTTGAACCCGAGAATGACCCGAATTGGAAATAACCCAACCTGATTATAACCCGCAAATTATTGACTTGAACCGAACCTGACTTGAACCCGAGAATGACACGACTTGAAAATGACCCGACCTGATTATAAACCCGCAAATTATTGACTTGAACTGAACCCGACTCAAACCCGAGAATGACCCGACCTGATTCCAACCCGCAAATTATTGACTTGAACCGAATCCGACTCTAACTCGAGAATTATCCTAACCTTTTTTAACCCATGAAAACCCGAATCAAACCCGACCTATTGTTTACCCGATCCAAATGTAACCCGACCTGTTATTAACCCGACCCAAACTCGACCCAAACCCGATAAGATGTATGACCTGACGTGACCCGACTCAAGCATGACCCAACCCGAACCCGACCCGCATAGGTTACGGCATTAACCCAAATTGACCTAACCCACTCTTATTCGACCCAAACCCAACCCGTTTAACCGAATCAACAACTCTAATTATAACCATTTGAATAATAACAATCCTGAAGGAGTAAACTAGTTTTAGGAGTAAAAATAAAAAAAATAAAAACCTCGTATAATTAACATGTTCCGTTACTGAATAACTAATTGAAACAGCAGCACAACCAAATGACCAATACTTTGAGAGATGATAAAAACTAAAGGGTTTTTTCTAAGCTATACCCCCTAAGTTTTTCGCCACGCATTTTCAAAGTTATAAGTTGTGCCCTCCGGCTCACGATATTTTATCAATAATACTATATATACCCTTTGAAAGTCATATCCGGTAACGAAAGTTAAGTTATTTTATCAAACAATGGGGTCGTGGCGTTATTAATTTGACACGTGTCCCGTTCTAATAGGTTTCATACTTTTAAAAAAAAAATTAAAATCAGAAAATAAAATAATAATAAAAAAAGGTTATTGTTAACGACGAAAGGTATTGTTAATAAAAATTAGTGAGGTTGAGGGTATAGCTTAGACGTTTTGAAAAGACATGGACATAGCTTAGAAACCGAAGAAGTTTGGGGGCAATAACTTAGAAAAACCCAAAACTAAAAAGTGAAAAGTACTTTGAGACAATATATGCATATAGGAAGGCTCACAAAGGATAAATAATGTATACGATAATCTTACTAAATATTTAAGGTAGGATTCTTACCTGAAGAGTGACTAGCTAAGAGAAATTGATGAAGAAAATATGAGAGAAAGAATGATTTGATTAAGCTAATTGAGAAAGAGCTTATATGACGAGTGCATTGAGGGTGTGGCTTTCGGTTCTATTTATAGATGAATTTGGATCTGACCCTCTCTTTCTTCTGAACATTATTGTAATGTCAAATTGTCAACTGACCATTCTTAAAAATAACAAAAATTGTGACCTCGACATTTGTTCAGAAAGCAAGTAAAGAAATTTTGTCACAAAAAAATGGAGATTAAAATATTCTAATAGCGTGAGTCATCATCCAAGCTATGTTCTTTTCCTTTTCTAATTAATTTTTTTATTTATATAAATATATCACTGGTAGCTTTAATAATAATAATAATTTTAGTTCAGTAAAAATAATTTCAGTTTAGTTAAAATCAGTAATTTTAAAGAAGAAATATAATAGAGAATCAGTAAATATAATTTCACTTTTGTAAAAGTAATTTAAGTTCAGCAAAATAATTTCAATTAAGTAAAATTAATTTCAATTTAGCATAAATAAGTTGAAGTGAATGAAATCTAAAAGTTTTTTTTTTATATATATAAATCTCCAATAATTGATCATATAATATTACTCCTTAAACTTATTTTTTTTAGTCAATGTTGTAATATTTTTTTAAAAATTAACACTTAGCGGCCATTCAGGTATATACATCTCAAAAAATCATTATTGTAATAAAATAGAGTGGGTGGTTTATTTAATTAATCCATTTAACTTGATGCCATCAGCTGAAATCGTCATTAAATAGTTATTGTATGACGTTTACTTAACAGAGCACTAAATTAGTCACCGACTTGTTTGCAAACGAACAAATCTAGCCATTTTATATTCTGTCAAGGACTCAAGGTGAAAGGTTCACAACTTCACATTAATGCCTTTCATGACAAACAACTAACGCATTCACATTTGGATTTTTTTTTTTTTTTTTTTTAATTTTTTTTTTTACGAGGTCAACTTAATTACTTAGGCCCCATGAGGCCATGAACTAGGCTAAAAACAATACCAATACATACGTTGTCACTTGTCAAGGGGCACTATTAAAGCCTATGTTACTCGGACTATTTCATTTACCTCACATGTTGTATGTCGACATGACACATGTCGGACACCGACACCGACACTTGGACACTTCATTAACTAAAAACACAATTTTTTTCAAGAAAATGGGCGAGTCCGATGCTTGGACACCCGTGTCTAATTTGACACTTCATCCGAGTCCAAGTAACATAGACCAAAGCTACAGTCCATTAGAGTTGCACATAAAAGCATAAGGTATTAGAATTACTAATGCTCCACAATGCACACATTCATATATATTAGATAAGTAGTAAATTTAGCCACATCCAAGAGTTTAACTATATCGAAAGGGGAAACTCGAACAGATGCTCTACAATGCACACAGTCATATATATTCAGGGGCGGATTTATTAAGGTGCACAGTGAGTCAGTTTTTACAGATTACAGATAGGCGATCTCTTTGTTGCTTCTACTTGAGATTATCCGTCTGTCAGTTTTTAAAATATCAAAGAGATCGCCTATTCAAATATCAGATAAGTGTTCTCTTTGTTGCTGCTATTGCCACCACGTCATTAGAGACCTGTTATCTAGATAACAGGTCTCTTTTTTGACAGAATTAGAATTATTTTTTGCGATGCTTTCATATTTCAATAAAGAGACCTGTTATATTTAATAACAGGTCTCTTAAGTTATCTAACTTTTTTTAATAATTCTTGTTTTTAAGTAAAAGATCATAAAGTTAGTTTAATGTAATAGTTTTATAGTATGTATTTTTATATCCTATTTTTGGATTGCAATCATTTTGGTGAAATATAATTTTTTTATATAATTTTTGGATTGAAACAAGTGATCAATTATTGATGGTGACTCATAAGTTCGAAAATCCTAGATCCACCACTGTATATATTAGAAGCATACATAAGATTGAAACAGAAAAGTAACTAACAACCAACTCAACAGCAGTCACTCAGCATCATCATTTAACAAAAGGGTTAGAAAAGCAATTGCTAGATGTTTTTGGACAGCAGGCCTAGGTTCAAAATCTTCAAGAAGCTATTTCGTGTTCATGAAAACAGCAACCCTGCAAAAACACAGAAAAAATAGGAGAGCTTATAGGAAATAATGAACATGCTATTTGGCAACTTTAGTCCCCTATAAATCATCACTACACATGTATTAGCTTCGCGAAGTCAAGTGAGAGCAATTAGGTGTGTAATTAATGTCAATCAATCAAGCAAATAAACTTCTAATCTTATTGCCTCTGTCTTTCAGTGTCCTCAAACCTTCAGTTTGAAACAATTTAATAAGTGTTTGGGTCCAATTTAGTCCAATTGGGTCTAGGCATTAAATGATCCAATTAAAAAGCCCAAGGTCAAGGTTCAACTCTCCAATTGTGCTAAAGTCAAAGATCAGCCCTCTCAGCAAGACAATTGGGCTAAGGCCCAACTTCTCCATGTATGAAGAGGTATAAAAGCCTCAAGAGATACACATTCATTCATTTTTCACATATTCACATATTCTCATAGATCCTCATACATTCTCATATACTCTGATATATTCAAGCAAAGCCTCAAGCAACTAATTCTCTTGCATAGTGTTCTCTTTCTACACATTGTACTGACTTTAGCATCGGAGGGGCCTTCCTCGGCAACACCCCCGAGGCTAGTTTACGTGTGTTTACTGTGCAGGAAACCTTCGGCCCAACATTACTTGGACCGAATCTAGTCTTCTCCGTTTCAGCGGACCTTCGGCAAGGTCCATTGTTTTCACCCGAAACAATTTGGCGCCGTCTGTGGGAAAGACTTTCAAAAATTTTTAAGCCAAATTTCTAACCAAGATCATCTTGCAATTATCTTAGTAGCAATGGCTAAGAACCGCAAGAGCAAAGGCCTCCGTCAAGGAGCGGGCGAAAAGCCTAAAACCCCTACACCATCACCCTCGCCGGACCGGAACTCTCCCAAGGGTGCCAGCTCGGGGGAGGATCATACAAGGAGGATTCCCTTTCTCCCGTAATTCATGAATCTCATTATAGGCCGAGTCACTCTCGGTCTAGCAGGGGTGAGTCCGATCATAGGACACATCCAGTGCCCCAAAGCCAACCATCGACTGTGCGCCCTCATTCCCATATTCGACCGAGGACCCCTTTGACGGGGCCCAGCTCGGAAGAGGTGGCAAGAGCGCTGGCAGTGCTCATGGAGGCGATGAGGGCACAAAATATGCCTCCACCTCGTGATCGAACTCCTCCGCATACCCGGCATCAGCGGAGGAAGCTAGACCATGATGGAGGGAAGCTTCCTTCCTTCCGGGAACTGGAAGAGTGGGAAGAGGATACCTGGAAGAATGAAAAAGAGAGGAAAAAGAACCCTCAATTTTTAAAAGGATCCTCATCCTCACGACCAGAAACGCATAAGAGCAGCAGCTCAGCTTCTCGACCAGAATCTACTCACCGAGAACCTGAGACTGTTCGCCGAAGCGTCCTCGACCGACTCGGCGGCAAGGAACCGAGCGTGCGCAGTCGCCTCTCGTTCCCTGCGGCCGAGGCCCAGACTTCCCAGCCAGGGACGAAAACCACTCCTACCTCTCT
This sequence comes from Chenopodium quinoa, assembly GCF_001683475.1. Taxonomy (NCBI): domain Eukaryota; kingdom Viridiplantae; phylum Streptophyta; class Magnoliopsida; order Caryophyllales; family Amaranthaceae; genus Chenopodium; species Chenopodium quinoa. The sequence continues at coordinate 2,313 of NW_018745298.1, read as the reverse complement.
AAGAGGGCGGAGCGCGGTCCCTTCGGCCAGGATGAAGGGCAAGGCCGTTATGCTACCCGCCAGTTCGCCATTCGAGCAATGGATACTGGAAGAGCACGTGCCACGGTTAAAATACCGTCGCACATCACATATGACGGGACCTCGGATCCGAAGGATCACGTGGCCTCGTATGAGACTCATATGCATCTTTGCCCCAGATCCGAAGCGACTTGGTGCAAATATTTCCCAACCACTCTCAAGGGGTCGCGCAAGCGTGGATCTCCAAGGGAGTAAAGCAAGGCTCCATAACAGGGTGGGATGATCTGTCCTCCAAATTTAGGAGCAAGTTTTCCACGGCAAACCGCCGAGAGAAGACTACTGCAGAACTCATGAGTCTACAACAGGGGAAACCGAAAGCCTCCGAGACTACCTGACCCGTTTCAGTAACGAGTCATCCAACGTCTCTCAGCTGGACCAGGGGCTAGCCGTTTTTGCAATGCAGAATGGCCTTCAGCCCGGGAAGTTCCTTGACTTCATGGTCATGCATACCTCGCAGACCTTGGAGGAAGCTCTGAATGCCTCGGATAAGTTCATCCGAGCCGAAGAATGGAACAAAGCGAAAACCCAACCTCAATTCGGGGGAGGGAAACAAAGACAAACACCCTTGTCTGAAGGCCAAGGCCATAAGGCAAAGGGAAAGTCAAAGGCCTCGGAGCAATCTTCGGCCAGCGACCCAAAGAAGGAAAAATCTGCCTCATACACAGGCAGATACGAGTCCTACACTCCGCTCTCTCTTCCACGCGCCAAAATTTACAGCGTGACGAAGGAGGAGCAGAGTTACCGAAAGCCGAGACCACTCCCAGAGTGGTATCAGCGAAAAAATAAAAATCAGTGGTGCGAGTTCCACGAGTCTTCGGGACACAACACTGAGGAGTGTATCCAACTGAAGGACCAGATAGAGGACATGGTCCGGAAGGGATACTTGAAAAAATACATCGCGGATCACCGCAAGAAAAAAGAATTCGAGAAGTCAGCAAAGGACTCTCGGCAAGACCTCGACTTCCCCCGGAAGAACAGTAAAAAGCCGGAGGGGAAAATCCCTCCGATCAATGTTATCTCGGGAGGAATATACTCTCGGAGGGAGCACAAGCGACACCTCAGAGCTTTGACTCACCAGGTGAACAACGCTGACATTCAATCTCCCCAGTCGCCGGTGCCGAACATGACGTTCACAGCCGCCGACTGCCGGGGGATAACGTTCCCTCACGAGGATCCGTTGGTGATCATCGCCACGGTGGCCAACCACGACGTCAGTATGGTCCTTGTGACGGTGGCAGCGAAGCAAACATTCTGTTTCCGAAAGGCCTACAATCAAATCAAGCTGAAGCCCAAGCACCTTACGCCGGTACCCTAACCCGGTATCCGGGTTCAACGGGCTTCAAACTTATCCAGATGGGAAGTGACACTTCCTGTCACCATCGGCTGCGATGAGGCAGCAGGAACGTCATGATTGAATTTTTGGTCATTGACGCTCCTTCAGTGTACAACGTGATTTTGGGGAGACCCATAATTCATGAGATCTAAGGGTCGTCTCAACTTATCATCAGCTGATGATTTACGTCTCAGACGCCGGCTTCCCCGAAAGGATACAAGGCAACCAAAAGGACGCCCGAAGGTGAAACTACCTCAAGCCATCCAGTAGTCGCCCAGATGACGACAAGGATGAGGAGAAAGAAAAAGAAAGAGAGCCAAGCACCAAAAAGCCGAAAGGCCTAAGTGCTTCGGCTCAAGGATCTGAACCCAGAGGTAAAGGGCCCGAAAGGGAAAAGGCTAGCTCTTCAGCTGAACAACAAGACTCAGAGAGCCAGCCGAAGAACAAAAAGACTGGGACACCTGCTGACATAGGCAGCAGGCCAGATTATGAAGAGTCCATTCCATCAGCAATGGACATGGACCAACAGACTGAAACAGTTGAGTTAGCCGAAGGAGACGTTGAGAAATGTGTAACAATCGGGATGGACCTTGATCCGAACACCCGTTGTGAACTTATTCAGCTCCTTCGGGACAACAGAGATGTGTTTGCTTTCTCGGCAGCTGATATGCCCGGGATAAGTTCAGACCTCATCTCCCATAAGCTTAATGTTGACCCAACGTGTCGACCAGTTAAGCAAAAGAAGCGGAATTACTCCGCTAATAAGAACCGAGACATCGCAGCCGAGGTCAAAAAATTGTTGGAGGCAGGATTCATCGAACCTTGCCAATATCCAGAATGGCTGGCAAATGTGGTGATGGTTTCAGAAGCCCAATGGTACCTGGAGGATGTGCGTTGACTTC
>NW_018745297.1:0-21028 GCF_001683475.1 Chenopodium quinoa | reverse complement strand
CTTGACTTTCATATGATTCAATTAGCATTGTTGAATGGATTTGACAATCATTTGATTCAAAAAGCTTTGTTTGACTTTCACTTGATTCAAATCGCTATTTTGAATGCATTTGAATTTCATTTGATTGAAAAAGCTTTGTTTGAATGTGTTTGATTTTCATTTGATTAAATTAGCTTTGTTTGATTGTGATTGACTTTCATTTGAATCAATTAGCTTTGTTTAATGCATTTGACTTTCATTTAATTCAAAAAGCTTTGTTTGAATGTGTTTGACTTTAATCTTATTCAAATAGCTTTGTTTGAATGTTTTTTACTTTCACTTGATTTAAATACCTTTTTTGAATGCGTTTGACTTTCATTTGACTCAAATAGCATTTCTTGAATGTGTTTGACTTTCATTTGGTTCAAATAGCTTTGTTTAAATGTGTTTGACTTTCATTTGATTCAATTAGCTTTGCTTGAATGTGGTTAACTTTCAATTGAGTAAATTTGCTTTGTTGAATGCATTTGACTTTCATTTGATTCAAAAAAGTTTTGTTTTGACTGTCATATGATTCAATTAGCGTCGTTGAATGCATTTACAATCATTTGATTCAAAAAGCTTTGTTTGAATTCTTTGGACTTTTAGTTGATTCAATTAGCTTTTTTGAAAGCATTTGACTTTCATATGATTAATTAGCTTTGTTTGATTGTTTTTTACTTTCATTTGATGCAATTAGCTTTGTCTGAATGTGTTTGACTTTCGTTTGATTTAATTATCCTTTTTCAATGCATTTGACTTTCATTTGATTCAGATAGCATTGTTTGAATGTGTTTGACTTTCATTTGATTCAAATAGCTTTGTTTGAATGTGTTTGCCTTCCATTGGATTTAATTAGCTTTGTTTGAATGTGGTTGACTTTTAAGTGATTCAATTTGATCTGTAGAATGCATTTGACTTTCATTTGATTCAAAAAGATTTGTTTGAATGTGTTTGACTTTCATATGATTCAATTAGTATCGTGAATGCATTTGACAATCATTTGATTCAAAAAGCTATGTTTGAATTTGTTTGACTTTCACTTGATTCAATTAGCTTTTTTGAACTCATTTGACTTTTCTTTGGATTCAAAAAGCTTTGTTTGAATGTGTTTGAATTTCACTTGATTTAAATTAGCTTTGTTTGAATGTGGTTTAACTTTCATTTGATCAATTAGCTTTGTTTGAATGTGGTTGACTTTCATTTGATTCAATTAGGTTTGTTAGAATGCCATTGACTTTTGTTTTATTCAATTAGTTTTGTTAGAATGCCATTGACTTTCATTCGATTCAATTAGCTTTGTTGAATGCATATGACTTTCATTTGATTCAAAAAGCTTTGTTTGAATGTGTTTGACTTTCATATGATTCAATTAGCATCGTTGAACGCATTTGACATTCATTTGATTCAAAAAAACTTTGTTTGAATTACCTAGACTTTCACCTGATTCAATTAGCTTTTTTGAATGCATTTAACTTTCATTTGATTTAAAAAGCTTTGTTTAAATGTAATTGACTTTCACTTGATTTAATTACTTTTTTTTGAATTGCATTTGACTTTCAGTTGATTCAAAAAGATTTGTTTGAATGTGCTTGACTTTCATATGATTCAATTAGCATCGTTGAATGGATTTGACAATCATTTGATTCAAAAAGCTTTGTTTGACTTTCACTTGATTCCAATCGCTATTTGAATGCATTTGAATTTCATTTGATTGAAAAAGCTTTGTTTGAATGTGTTTGATTTTCATTTGATTAAATTAGCTTTGTTTGAATGTGATTGACTTTCATTTGAATCAATTAGCTTTGTTTAATGCATTTGACTTTCATTTAATTCAAAAAGCTTTGTTTGAATGTGTTTGACTTTAATCTTATTCAAATAGCTTTGTTTGAATGTTTTTGACTTTCACTTGATTTAAATACCTTTTTTGAATGCGTTTGACTTTCATCTGATTCAAATAGCATTTCTTGAATGTGTTTGACTTTGATGTGGATCAAGAGGGAAATTCTTTTGAAGAGCCAATCATATTGGTTTTTAAGGCCAATAGGGTTTGAGCTTGGAGTAAAGAATCAAGAATGGTTAACATGCGCAGCCATTGAAGAAGAAGTCAAGGTCCAGTTGGGTTCCGACGACGGCAGCGGCGGCGACGCGCCGATCTGGGTGCCACGCGCCGGCTCCCTAGCTCCGACCTGAGTCCAGCTACACGGCGGTGGGGCGCGTGTCGATGATGGCGGCGCGTGAGACGGTGGTTCGGCGGCAGTACGAAAAGAAAGATTTTCCTAACTTAGTTTTTTCTAGAGTTTTTTGCTTGCAAGTTTTTACCTTTCACTTGAAAGGGTTTTTCTTGGTTTAAGCAATTAGGAATCTTCTTAATTTCTGTTATTTTAGTTTAAAATAATTTCTAAGTCAATTAGGAATTGTTTTAAGAAGTTTTTAGGTTAATTAGAACTAGTCTTATTACTAGTTTCCTAGTTCCATTAGAATTGGTTCTCCTATTCTATCTAGGATACTTGGGGATCAAGGCTAGGGTTTTTTCCTAGTTCGAATAGACTTAGGAATAGTTAGTTTAGTCTATAAATAAGGGATTTTTCGTGGCTTTGTATACACAACCAAAACCAGAAAATTCAATACAAGTTTTATTGTTTGTTTTGCTTAATTGCTTACAAATTCTTTTGCTAGTTTTCAATTCAAGGAGTTGTTTTGATAATTAGAACGTTCAATTCTTAGTTCTAGGAGTAGTCTAAGTTTTGTTCATCAAAGTACTTAGTTCCAGGAGTGGTCTAGGTAATTTGAGAGGCGTTGAATTCGTTCCAGGAGTGGTCGTTTTCAAAGTCATATCCGGTTCGTTATTCTTAAGTTGTTCGATTTTCTTAGGAAATTCGAAGGGCTTGTGTTACTTGTGTGATTTTAGATTCTTTATTAAGTTAAGGGGTTTAAATCCACATCAAATTGGTATCAGAGCTTGTGTGATACCACATCAAATTGGTATCAGATTTCAGGGGTTTTGATCGTTCAACAATTCGTTCATCAAATCGCACTTGTTCTCGGATAACCAGTTTTTCTGTCAACTTCAGAAGGCTCGTTCTCCTTCGTTACAAGGTCTTTTCAGGTGATTCTTTTTTTGATTTTGGGTGAAATTTTGTCTAATTTCTGCCTGTGAAATTTCGGAATTTTTCGAGTTCGTTTGCTATTAAACTGGACTGTTTTCCGAAACTGTGTCAGTTTTGGTCCGATTTAATACTTACTGCTCGTTGTGTGCGATTTTGTTCCAAGTTGTGTTGCGATTTTTGTGGGATATACCTGTGTGGATAAGGGTTCTTTTAAGTCTTTTTTTTGTCTTATAATTATGGAGGAAGCTTTGAGCAAATCTATGGATGAATTTGCAAAGTTACTTCAAGGTCATAAAAAGAAGAAAAAACATGAAGATGATAACGTAGATTTTGGCTTTGGTAACAAACATATGCTTATGGAGCGACTGAATTTACATGAAGAAATTATTTTTCAAGGTCAACAAGATAGTTTGTTTCATACTCGATGCAAAGTTGTTGATAGAACTTGTAGGGTGATCATTGATAGTGGTTCGTGTACCAATGTAGCGTCTACAGAGATGGTTACTAAACTCCAACTTCCTACAAGAGATCATGAAAAACCATATAAGTTGGGTTGGCTAGATAATTCTATGGGTTTTCATGTAGAACAACAAGCTTTGGTGAATTTCTCCATTGGCAATTACAAGGAAGAATTATGGTGCGATGTGATTCCTATGAGTGCTTGTCACGTTCTTTTAGGAAGACCATGGCAATTTGATCGACATGTTAAACATGATGGTGTGGCCAACACATATTCGGTCAAGGTGGGAAACAAGAGGTTCAAACTTATTCCTTTAACTATTATTCCATGCCGCGTTAAAGTTAAAGAGATGGAGGAAGATTGTCAAAAGGATAAGGAAGAGGAACATGTAGGTGCTAAAGAGCTCGAAGAAAAGGTGAGTGAAACAATTGATGTTCCAATTGTGTGTGACGTTGTTCAAGATCAGATTATTCATAATGATCTACCAATGGTGGTGTCGGAAAAGGTTTTTGATACTATTGAGGAGCCATTCGTGAATCAAGATAATAATTTAATGGTTTCTTTAGAAGTGGTGGATTCATTAGGCATGCATAAAGAGAAGAAATTGTTAGTCATACATGAGAAAAATATCATGAAGCCTAAAGTGTTCTTATGGTCAACTTCGAAGACCAAGGACCAAATTGAGAATTGGTTGTTTCTAAAATATTGCCTTGCTCGTGGTGATGTTGTTACATTGCTTAAAATTGCTAGCGTTGAGGTAATAGTTCTTTTGGCTTGTATTCGTCGAATTTGGATGGTTTCATGGAATTGTTCTCCTTACATGGATGATGCGAATTTGAGGACAAATTCTTTTGAAGAGGGGGAGAATGATGTGGATCAAGAGGGAAATTCTTTTGAAGAGCCAATCATATTGGTTTTAAGGCCAATAGGGTTTGAGCTTGGAGTAAAGAATCAAGAATGGTTAACATGCGCAGCCATTGAAGAAGAAGTCAAGGTCCAGTTGGGTTCCGACGACGGCAGCGGCGGCGACGCGCCGATCTGGGTGCCACGCGCCGGCTCCCTAGCTCCGGCCTGAGTCCAGCTACACGGCGGTGGGGCGCGTGTCGATGATGGCGGCGCGTGAGACGGTGGTTCGGCGGCAGTACGAAAAGAAAGATTTTCCTAACTTAGTTTTTTCTAGAGTTTTTGCTTGCAAGTTTTTACCTTTCACTTGAAAGGGTTTTTCTTGGTTTAAGCAATTAGGAATCTTCTTAATTTCTGTTATTTTAGTTTAAAATAATTTCTAAGTCAATTAGGAATTGTTTTAAGAAGTTTTAGGTTAATTAGAACTAGTCTTATTACTAGTTTCCTAGTTCCATTAGAATTGGTTCTCCTATTCTATCTAGGATACTTGGGGATCAAGGCTAGGGTTTTTTCCTAGTTCGAATAGACTTAGGAATAGTTAGTTTAGTCTATAAATAAGGGATTTTTCGTGGCTTTGTATACACAACCAAAACCAGAAAATTCAATACAAGTTTATTGTTTGTTTTGCTTAATTGCTTACAAATTCTTTTGCTAGTTTTCAATTCAAGGAGTTGTTTTGATAATTAGAACGTTCAATTCTTAGTTCTAGGAGTAGTCTAAGTTTTGTTCATCAAAGTACTTAGTTCCAGGAGTGGTCTAGGTAATTTGAGAGGCGTTGAATTCGTTCCAGGAGTGGTCGTTTTCAAAGTCATATCCGGTTCGTTATTCTTAAGTTGTTCGATTTTCTTAGGAAATTCGAAGGGCTTGTGTTACTTGTGTGATTTTAGATTCTTTATTAAGTTAAGGGGTTTAAATCCACATCAAATTGGTATCAGAGCTTGTGTGATACCACATCAAATTGGTATCAGATTTCAGGGGTTTTGATCGTTCAACAATTCGTTCATCAAATCGCACTTGTTCTCGGATAACCAGTTTTTCTGTCAACTTCAGAAGGCTCGTTCTCCTTCGTTACAAGGTCTTTTCAGGTGATTCTTTTTTTGATTTTGGGTGAAATTTTGTCTAATTTCTGCCTGTGAAATTTCGGAATTTTTCGAGTTCGTTTGCTATTAAACTGGACTGTTTTCCGAAACTGTGTCAGTTTTGGTCCGATTTAATACTTACTGCTCGTTGTGTGCGATTTTGTTCCAAGTTGTGTTGCGATTTTTGTGGGATATACCTGTGTGGATAAGGGTTCTTTTAAGTCTTTTTTTTGTCTTATAATTATGGAGGAAGCTTTGAGCAAATCTATGGATGAATTTGCAAAGTTACTTCAAGGTCATAAAAAGAAGAAAAAACATGAAGATGATAACGTAGATTTTGGCTTTGGTAACAAACATATGCTTATGGAGCGACTGAATTTACATGAAGAAATTATTTTTCAAGGTCAACAAGATAGTTTGTTTCATACTCGATGCAAAGTTGTTGATAGAACTTGTAGGGTGATCATTGATAGTGGTTCGTGTACCAATGTAGCGTCTACAGAGATGGTTACTAAACTCCAACTTCCTACAAGAGATCATGAAAAACCATATAAGTTGGGTTGGCTAGATAATTCTATGGGTTTTCATGTAGAACAACAAGCTTTGGTGAATTTCTCCATTGGCAATTACAAGGAAGAATTATGGTGCGATGTGATTCCTATGAGTGCTTGTCACGTTCTTTTAGGAAGACCATGGCAATTTGATCGACATGTTAAACATGATGGTGTGGCCAACACATATTCGGTCAAGGTGGGAAACAAGAGGTTCAAACTTATTCCTTTAACTATTATTCCATGCCGCGTTAAAGTTAAAGAGATGGAGGAAGATTGTCAAAAGGATAAGGAAGAGGAACATGTAGGTGCTAAAGAGCTCGAAGAAAAGGTGAGTGAAACAATTGATGTTCCAATTGTGTGTGACGTTGTTCAAGATCAGATTATTCATAATGATCTACCAATGGTGGTGTCGGAAAAGGTTTTTGATACTATTGAGGAGCCATTCGTGAATCAAGATAATAATTTAATGGTTTCTTTAGAAGTGGTGGATTCATTAGGCATGCATAAAGAGAAGAAATTGTTAGTCATACATGAGAAAAATATCATGAAGCCTAAAGTGTTCTTATGGTCAACTTCGAAGACCAAGGACCAAATTGAGAATTGGTTGTTTCTAAAATATTGCCTTGCTCGTGGTGATGTTGTTACATTGCTTAAAATTGCTAGCGTTGAGGTAATAGTTCTTTTGGCTTGTATTCGTCGAATTTGGATGGTTTCATGGAATTGTTCTCCTTACATGGATGATGCGAATTTGAGGACAAATTCTTTTGAAGAGGGGGAGAATGATGTGGATCAAGAGGGAAATTCTTTTGAAGAGCCAATCATATTGGTTTTAAGGCCAATAGGGTTTGAGCTTGGAGTAAAGAATCAAGAATGGTTAACATGCGCAGCCATTGAAGAAGAAGTCAAGGTCCAGTTGGGTTCCGACGACGGCAGCGGCGGCGACGCGCCGATCTGGGTGCCACGCGCCGGCTCCCTAGCTCCGGCCTGAGTCCAGCTACACGGCGGTGGGGCGCGTGTCGATGATGGCGGCGCGTGAGACGGTGGTTCGGCGGCAGTACGAAAAGAAAGATTTTCCTAACTTAGTTTTTTCTAGAGTTTTTGCTTGCAAGTTTTTACCTTTCACTTGAAAGGGTTTTTCTTGGTTTAAGCAATTAGGAATCTTCTTAATTTCTGTTATTTTAGTTTAAAATAATTTCTAAGTCAATTAGGAATTGTTTTAAGAAGTTTTAGGTTAATTAGAACTAGTCTTATTACTAGTTTCCTAGTTCCATTAGAATTGGTTCTCCTATTCTATCTAGGATACTTGGGGATCAAGGCTAGGGTTTTTTCCTAGTTCGAATAGACTTAGGAATAGTTAGTTTAGTCTATAAATAAGGGATTTTTCGTGGCTTTGTATACACAACCAAAACCAGAAAATTCAATACAAGTTTATTGTTTGTTTTGCTTAATTGCTTACAAATTCTTTTGCTAGTTTTCAATTCAAGGAGTTGTTTTGATAATTAGAACGTTCAATTCTTAGTTCTAGGAGTAGTCTAAGTTTTGTTCATCAAAGTACTTAGTTCCAGGAGTGGTCTAGGTAATTTGAGAGGCGTTGAATTCGTTCCAGGAGTGGTCGTTTTCAAAGTCATATCCGGTTCGTTATTCTTAAGTTGTTCGATTTTCTTAGGAAATTCGAAGGGCTTGTGTTACTTGTGTGATTTTAGATTCTTTATTAAGTTAAGGGGTTTAAATCCACATCAGACTTTCATTTGGTTCAAATAGCTTTGTTTAAATGTGTTTGACTTTCATTTGATTCAATTAGCTTTGCTTGAATGTGGTTAACTTTCAATTGAGTAAATTTGCTCTGTTGAATGCATTTGACTTTCATTTGATTCAAAAAGTTTTGTTTGACTGTCATATGATTCAATTAGCGTCGTTGAATGCATTTAACAATCATTTGATTCAAAAAGCTTTGTTTGAATTCTTTGGACTTTTAGTTGATTCAATTAGCTTTTTTGAAAGCATTTGACTTTCATATGATTTAATTAGCTTTGTTTGAATGTTTTTGACTTTCATTTGATGCAATTAGCTTTGTTTGAATGTGTTTGACTTTCGTTTGATTTAATTATCCTTTTTCAATGCATTTGACTTTCATTTGATTCAGATAGCATTGTTTGAATGTGTTTGACTTTCATTTGATTCAAATAGCTTTGTTTGAATGTGTTTGCCTTCCATTGGATTTAATTAGCTTTGTTTGAATGTGTTTGACTTTTAAGTGATTCAATTTGATTTGTTGAATGCATTTGACTTTCATTTGATTCAAAAAGATTTGTTTGAATGTGTTTGACTTTCATATGATTCAATTAGTATCGTTGAATGCATTTGACAATCATTTGATTCGAAAAGCTATGTTTGAATTTGTTTGACTTTCACTTGATTCAATTAGCTTTTTTGAACTCATTTGACTTTCTTTGGATTCAAAAAGCTTTGTTTGAATGTGTTTGAATTTCACTTGATTTAAATTAGCTTTGTTTGAATGTGGTTAACTTTCATTTGATTCAATTAGCTTTGTTTGAATGTGGTTGACTTTAATTTGATTCAATTAGGTTTGTTAGAATGCCATTGACTTTCATTTGATTCAATTAGCTTTGTTGAATGCATATGACTTTCAATTGATTCAAAAAGCTTTGTTTGAATGTGTTTGACTTTCATTTGATTCAATTAGCATTGTTGAACGCAATTGACAGTCATTTGATTCAAAAAACTTTGTTTGAATTACCTAGACTTTCACTTGATTCAATTAGCTTTTTTGAATGCATTTAACTTTCATTTGATTTAAAAAGCTTTGTTTAAATGTAATTGACTTTCACTTGATTTAATTACTTTTTTTGAATTGCATTTGACTTTCAGTTGATTCAAAAAGATTTGTTTGAATGTGCTTGACTTTCATATGATTCAATTAGCATTGTTGAATGGATTTGACAATCATTTGATTCAAAAAGCTTTGTTTGACTTTCACTTGATTCAAATCGCTATTTTGAATGCATTTGAATTTCATTTGATTGAAAAAGCTTTGTTTGAATGTGTTTGATTTTCATTTGATTAAATTAGCTTTGTTTGATTGTGATTGACTTTCATTTGAATCAATTAGCTTTGTTTAATGCATTTGACTTTCATTTAATTCAAAAAGCTTTGTTTGAATGTGTTTGACTTTAATCTTATTCAAATAGCTTTGTTTGAATGTTTTTGACTTTCACTTGATTTAAATACCTTTTTTGAATGCGTTTGACTTTCATTTGACTCAAATAGCATTTCTTGAATGTGTTTGACTTTCATTTGGTTCAAATAGCTTTGTTTAAATGTGTTTGACTTTCATTTGATTCAATTAGCTTTGCTTGAATGTGGTTAACTTTCAATTGAGTAAATTTGCTCTGTTGAATGCATTTGACTTTCATTTGATTCAAAAAGTTTTGTTTGACTGTCATATGATTCAATTAGCGTCGTTGAATGCATTTAACAATCATTTGATTCAAAAAGCTTTGTTTGAATTCTTTAGACTTTTAGTTGATTCAATTAGCTTTTTTGAAAGCATTTGACTTTCATATGATTTAATTAGCTTTGTTTGAATGTTTTTGACTTTCATTTGATGCAATTAGCTTTGTCTGAATGTGTTTGACTTTCGTTTGATTTAATTATCCTTTTTCAATGCATTTGACTTTCATTTGATTCAGATAGCATTGTTTGAATGTGTTTGACTTTCATTTGATTCAAATAGCTTTGTTTGAATGTGTTTGCCTTCCATTGGATTTAATTAGCTTTGTTTGAATGTGGTTGACTTTTAAGTGATTCAATTTGATCTGTTGAATGCATTTGACTTTCATTTGATTCAAAAAGATTTGTTTGAATATGTTTGACTTTCATATGATTCAATTAGTATCGTTGAATGCATTTGACAATCATTTGATTCAAAAAGCTATGTTTGAATTTGTTTGACTTTCACTTGATTCAATTAGCTTTTTTGAACTCATTTGACTTTCTTTGGATTCAAAAAGCTTTGTTTGAATGTGTTTGAATTTCACTTGATTTAAATTAGCTTTGTTTGAATGTGGTTAACTTTCATTTGATTCAATTAGCTTTGTTTGAATGTGGTTGACTTTCATTTGATTCAATTAGGTTTGTTAGAATGCCATTGACTTTCGTTTTATTCAATTATTTTTGTTAGAATGCCATTGACTTTCATTCGATTCAATTAGCTTTGTTGAATGCATATGACTTTCATTTGATTCAAAAAGCTTTGTTTGAATGTGTTTGACTTTCATATGATTCAATTAGCATCGTTGAACGCATTTGACATTCATTTGATTCAAAAAACTATGTTTGAATTACCTAGACTTTCACCTGATTCAATTAGCTTTTTTGAATGCATTTAACTTTCATTTGATTTAAAAAGCTTTGTTTAAATGTAATTGACTTTCACTTGATTTAATTACTTTTTTTTAATTGCATTTGACTTTCAGTTGATTCAAAAAGATTTGTTTGAATGTGCTTGACTTTCATATGATTCAATTAGCATCGTTGAATGGATTTGACAATCATTTGATTCAAAAAGCTTTGTTTGACTTTCACTTGATTCCAATCGCTATTTTGAATGCATTTGAATTTCATTTGATTGAAAAAGCTTTGTTTGAATGTGTTTGATTTTCATTTGATTAAATTAGCTTTGTTTGAATGTGATTGACTTTCATTTGAATCAATTAGCTTTGTTTAATGCATTTGACTTTCATTTAATTCAAAAAGCTTTGTTTGAATGTGTTTGACTTTAATCTTATTCAAATAGCTTTGTTTGAATGTTTTTGACTTTCACTTGATTTAAATACCTTTTTTGAATGCGTTTGACTTTCATCTGATTCAAATAGCATTTCTTGAATGTGTTTGACTTTCATTCGGTTCAAATAGCTTTGTTTAAATGTGTTTGACTTTCATTTGATTCAATTAGCTTTGCTTGAATGTGGTTAACTTTCAATTGAGTAAATTTGCTCTGTTGAATGCATTTGACTTTCATTTGATTCAAAAAGTTTTGTTTGACTGTCATATGATTCAATTAGCGTCGTTGAATGCATTTAACAATCATTTGATTCAAAAAGCTTTGTTTGAATTCTTTGGACTTTTAGTTGATTCAATTAGCTTTTTTGAAAGCATTTGACTTTCATATGATTTAATTACCTTTGTTTGAATGTTTTTGACTTTCATTTGATGAAATTAGCTTTGTTTGAATGTGTTTGACTTTCGTTTGATTTAATTATCCTTTTTCAATGCATTTGACTTTCATTTGATTCAGATAGCATTGTTTGAATGTGTTTGACTTTCATTTGATTCAAATAGCTTTGTTTGAATGTGTTTGCCTTCCATTGGATTTAATTAGCTTTGTTTGAATGTGTTTGACTTTTAAGTGATTCAATTTGATTTGTTGAATGCATTTGACTTTCATTGGATTCAAAAAGATTTGTTTGAATGTGTTTGACTTTCATATGATTCAATTAGTATCGTTGAATGCATTTGACAATCATTTGATTCGAAAAGCTATGTTTGAATTTGTTTGACTTTCACTTGATTCAATTAGCTTTTTTGAACTCATTTGACTTTCTTTGGATTCAAAAAGCTTTGTTTGAATGTGTTTGAATTTCACTTGATTTAAATTAGCTTTGTTTGAATGTGGTTAACTTTCATTTGATTCAATTAGCTTTGTTTGAATGTGGTTGACTTTAATTTGATTCAATTAGGTTTGTTAGAATGCCATTGACTTTCATTTGATTCAATTAGCTTTGTTGAATGCATATGACTTTCATTTGACTCAAAAAGCTTTGTTTGAATGTGTTGGACTTTCATTTGATTCAATTAGCATCGATGAACGCATTTGACAGTCATTTGATTCAAAAAGCTTTGTTTGAATTATCTAGACTTTCACTTGATTCAATTAGTTTTTTTGAATGCATTTAAGTTTCATTTGATTTAAAAAGCTTTGTTTATATGTAATTGACTTTCACTTGATTTAATTACTTTTATTTAATTGCATTTGACTTTCAGTTGATTCAAAAAGATTTGTTTGAATGTGCTTGACTTTCATATGATTCAATTCGCATCGTTGAATGGATTTGACAATTATTTCATTCAAAAAGCTTTGTTTGACTTTCACTTGATTCAAATCGCTATTTTGAATGCATTTGAATTTCATTTGATTGAAAAAGCTTTGTTTGAATGTGTTTGATTTACATTTGATTAAATTAGCTTTGTTTGAATGTGATTGACTTTCATTTGAATCAATTAGCTTTGTTTAATGCATTTGACTTTCATTTAATTCAAAAAGCTTTGTTTGAATGTGTTTGACTTTAATCTGATTCAAATAGCTTTGTTTGAATGTTTTTTACTTTCACTTGATTTAAATACCTTTTTTGAATGCGTTTGACTTTCATTTGATTCAAATAGCATTTCTTGTATGTGTTTGACTTTCATTTGGTTCAAATAGCTTTGTTTAAATGTGTTTGACTTTCATTTGATTCAATTAGCTTTGCTTGAATGTGGTTAACTTTCAATTGAGTCAATTTGCTTTGTTGAATGCATTTGACTTTCATTTAATTCAAAAAGTTTTGTTTGACTGTCATATGATTCAATTAGCCTCGTTGAATGCATTTGACAATCATTTGATTCAAAAAGCTTTGTTTGAATTCTTTGGACTTTTAGTTGATTCAATTAGCTTTTTTGATAGCATTTGACTTTCATATGATTTAATTAGCTTTGTTTGAATGTTTTTGACTTTCATTTGATGCAATTAGCTTTGTCTGAATGTGTTTGACTTTCGTTTGATTTAATTATCTTTTTTGAATGCATTTGACTTTCATTTGATTCAGATAGCATTGTTTGAATGTGTTTGACGTTCATTTGATTCAAATAGCTTTGTTTGAATGTGTTTGCCTTCCATTGGATTTAATTAGCTTTGTTTGAATGTGGTTGACTTTTAAGTGACTCAATTTGATTTGTTGAATGCATTTGACTTTTATTTGATTCAAAAAGATTTGTTTGAATGTGTTTGACTTTCATATGATTCAATTAGTATCGTTGAATGCATTTGACAATCATTTGATTCAAAAAGCTATGTTTGAATTTGTTTGACTTTCACTTGATTCAATTAGCTTTTTTGAACTCATTTGACTTTCTTTGGATTCAAAAAGCTTTGTTTGAATGTGTTTGAATTTCACTTGATTTAAATTAGCTTTGTTTGAATGTGGTTAACTTTCATTTGATTCAATTAGCTTTGTTTGAATGTGGTTGACTTTCATTTGATTCTATTAGGTTTGTTAGAAAACCATTGACTTTCGTTTGATTCATTTAGGTTTGTTAGAATGCCATTGACTTTCATTTGATTCAATTAGCTTTGTTGAATGCATATGACTTTCATTTGATTCAAAAAGCTTTGTTTGAATGTGTTTGACTTTCATTTAATTCAATTAGCATCGTTGAACGCATTTGACAGTCATTTGATTCAAAAAACTTTGTTTGAATTACCTAGACTTTCACTTGATTCAATTAGCTTTTTTGAATGCATTTAACTTTCATTTGATTTAAAAAGCTTTGTTTAAATGTAATTGACTTTCACATGATTTAATTACTTTTTTTTTAATTGCATTTGACTTTCAGTTGATTCAAAAAGATTTGTTTGAATGTGCTTGACTTTCATATGATTCAATTAGCATCGTTGAATGGATTTGACAATCATTTGATTCAAAAAGCTTTGTTTGACTTTCACTTGATTCAAATCGCTATTTTGAATGCATTTGAATTTCATTTGATTGAAAAAGTTTGTTTGAATGTGTTTGATTTTCAGTTGATTAAATTAGCTTTATTTGAATCTGATTGACTTTCATTTGAATCAATTAGCTTTGTTTAATACATTTGACTTTCATTTAATTCAAAAAGCTTTGTTTGAATGTGTTTGACTTTAATTTGATTCAAATAGCTTTGTTTGAATGTTTTTGACTTTCACTTGATTTAAATACCTTTTTTGAATGCGTTTGACTTTCATTTGATTCAAATAGCTTTTCTTGAATGTGTTTGACTTTCATTTGGTTCAAATAGCTTTGTTTAAATGTGTTTGACTTTCATTTGATTCAATTAGCTTTGCTTGAATGTGGTTAACTTTCAATTGAGTCAATTTGCTTTGTTGTATGCATTTGACTTTCATTTGATTCAAAAAGTTTTGTTTGAATCTGTTTGACTTTCATATGATTCAATTAGTATCGTTGAATGCATTTGACAATCATTTGATTCAAAAAGCTATGTTTGAATTTGTTTGACTTTCACTTGATTCAGTTAGCTTTTTTAGGACTCATTTGACTTTTTTTGGATTCAAAAAGCTTTGTTTGAATGTGTTTGAATTTCACTTGATTTAAATTAGCTTTGTTTGAATGTGGTTAACTTTCATTTGATTCAATTAGCTTTGTTTGAATGTGGTTGACTTTCATTTGATTCAATTAGCTTTGTTAGAATGCCATTGACTTTCGTTTGATTCAATTAGGTTTGTTAGAATGCTATTGACTTTCATTTTATTCAATTAGCTTTGTTAGAATGCCATTGAGTTTCATTTGATTCAATTAGCTTTGTTGAATGCATATGACTTTCATTTGATTCAAAAAGCTTTGTTTGAATGTGTTTGACTTCCATTTGATTCAATTAGCATCATTGAACGCATTTGACAGTCATTTTATTCAAAAAGCTTTGTTTGAATTTCTTAGACTTTCACTTGATTCAATTAGCTTTTTTGAATGCATTTAACTTTCATTTGATTCAAAAAGCTTTGTTCGAATGTGTTTGACTTTCATTTGATTCAATTAGCTTTGTAGGAATGCACTTGACAATTACTTGATTAAAAAAGCTTTGTTTGAATGTGTTTGACTTTAACTAGATTAAATTAGCTTTTTTGAATGCATTTAACTTTTATTTAATTAAAAAAGCTTTGTCCAAATGTGTTTGATTTTCATTTGATGCAATTAGCTTTGTTTGAATGTGTTTGACTTTCATTAAATTCAATAAGCTTTGTTGAATGCATTTAACTTTCATTTGATTTAAAAAGCTTTGTTTAAATGTGTTTGACTTTCACTTGATTTAATTACTTTTTTTTAATTGCATATGACTTTCAGTTGATTCAAAAAGATTTGTTTGAATGTGCTTGACTTTCATATGATTCAATTAGCATCGTTGAATGGATTTGACAATCATTTGATTCAAAAAGCTTTGTTTGACTTTCACTTGATTCAAATCGCTATTTTGAATGCATTTGAATTTCATTTGATTGAAAAAGCTTTGTTTGAATGTGTTTGATTTTTATTTGATTAAATTAGCTTTGTTTGAATGTGATTGACTTTCATTTGAATCAATTAGCTTTGTTTAATGCATTTGTCTTTCATTTAATTCAAAAAGCTTTGTTTGAATGTGTTTGACTTTTATTTGATTCAAATAGCTTTGTTTGAATGATTTTGACTTTCACTTGATTTAAATACCTTTTTTGAATGTGTTTGACTTTCATTTGATTCAAATAGCTTTGTTTGAATGTGTTTGTCTTCCATCGGATTTAATTAGCTTTGTTTGAATGTGGTTGACTTTTAATTGATTCAATTTGATCTTTTGAATGCATTTGACTTTCATTTGATTCAAAAAGATTTGTTTGAATGTGTTTTACTTTCATATGATTCAATTAGTATCGTTGAATGCATTTGACAATCATTTGATTCAAAAAGCTATGTTTGAATTTGTTTGACTTTCACTTGATTCAATTAGCTTTTTTGAACTCATTTGACTTTCTTTGGATTCAAAAAGCTTTGTTTGAATGTGTTTGAAATTCACTTGATTTAAATTAGCTTTGTTTGAATGTGGTTAACTTTCATTTGATTCAATTAGCTTTGTTTGAATGTGGTTGACTTTCATTTGATTCAATTAGGTTTGTTAGAATGCCATTGACTTTCGTTTGATTCAATTAGGTTTGTTAGAATGCCATTTACTTTCATTTGATTCAATTAGCTTTGTTGAATGCATATGACTTTCATTTGATTCAAAAAGCTTTGTTTGAATGTGTTTGACTTTCATTTGATTCAATTAGCATCGTTGAACGCATTTGACAGTCATTTGATTTAGAAAACTTTGTTTGAATTACCTAGACTTTCACTTGATTCAATTAGCTTTTTGAATGCATTTAACTTTCATTTGATTTAAAAAGCTTTGTTTAAATGTAATTGACTTTCACTTGATTTAATTACTTTTTTTTAATTGCATTTGACTTTCAGTTGATTCAAAAAGATTTGTTTGAATGTGCTTGACTTTCATATGATTCAATTGGCATCGTTGAATGGATTTGACAATCATTTGATTCAAAAAGCTTTGTTTGACTTTCACTTGATTCCAATCGCTATTTTGAATGCATTTGAATTTCATTTGATTGAAAAAGCTTTGTTTGAATGTGTTTGATTTTTCATTTGATTAAATTAGCTTTGTTTGAATGTGATTAACTTTCATTTGAATCAATTAGCTTTGTTTAATGCATTTGACTTTCATTTAATTCAAAAAGCTTTGTTTGAATGTGTTTGACTTTCACTTGATTTAATTACTTTTTTTAATTGCATATGACTTTCAGTTGATTCAAAAAGATTTGTTTGAATGTGCTTGACTTTCATATGATTCAATTAGCATCGTTGAATGGATTTGACAATCATTTGATTCAAAAAGCTTTGTTTGACTTTCAATTGATTCAAATCGCTATTTTGAATGCATTTGAATTTCATTTGATTGAAAAAGCTTTGTTTGAATGTGTTTGAATTTCATTTGATTCAAAAAGTTTTTTTTTGACTGTCATATGATTCAATTAGCCTCGTTGAATGCATTTGACAATCATTTGATTCAAAAAGCTTTGTTCGAATTCTTTGGAATTTTAGTTGATTCAATTAGCTTTTTTGAAAGCATTTGACTTTCATATGATTTAACTAGCTTTGTTTGAATGTTTTTGACTTTCATTTGATGCAATTAGCTTTGTCTGAATGTGTTTGACTTTCGTTTGATTTAATTATCTTTTTTGAATGCATTTGACTTTCATTTGATTCAGATAGCATTGTTTGAATGTGTTTGACTTTCATTTGATTCAAATAGCTTTGTTTGAATGTGTTTTGCCTTCCATTGGATTTAATTAGCTTTGTTTGAATGTGGTTGACTTTTAAGTGATTCAATTTGATTTGTTGAATGCATTTGACTTTCATTTGATTTAAAAAGATTTGTTTGAATGTGTTTGACTTTCATATGATTCAATTAGTATCGTTGAATGCATTTGACAATCATTTGATTCAAAAAGCTATGTTTGAATTTGTTTGACTTTCACTTGATTCAATTAGCTTTTTTGAACTCATTTGACTTTCTTTGGATTCAAAAAGCTTTGTTTGAATGTGTTTGAATTTCACTTGATTTAAATTAGCTTTGTTTGAATGTGGTTAACTTTCATTTGATTCAATTAGCTTTGTTTGAATGTGGTTGACTTTCATTGGATTCAATTAGGTTTATTAGAATGCCATTGACTTTCGTTTGATTCAATTAGGTTTGTTAGAATGCCATTGACTTTCATTTGATTCAATTAGCTTTGTTGAATGCTTATGACTTTCATTTGATTCACGAAGCTTTGTTTGAATGTGTTTGACTTTCATTTGATTCAATTAGCATTGTTGAACGCATTTGACAGTCATTTGATTCAAAAAACTTTGTTTGAATTACCTAGACTTTCACTTGATTCAATTAGCTTTTTTGAATGCATTTAACTTTCATTTGATTTAAAAAGCTTTGTTTAAATGTAATTGACTTTCACTTGATTTAATTACTTTTTTTTAATTGCATTTGACTTTCAGTTGATTCAAAAAGATTTGTTTGAATGTGCTTGACTTTCATATGATTCAATTAGCATCGTTGAATGGATTTGACAATCATTTGATTCAAAAAGCTTTGTTTGACTTTCACTTGATTCAAATCGCTATTTTGAATGCATTTGAATTTCATTTGATTGAAAAAGCTTTGTTTGAATGTGTTTGATTTTCATTTGATTAAATTAGCTTTATTTGAATCTGATTGACTTTCATTTGAATCAATTAGCTTTGTTTAATGCATTTGACTTTCATTTAATTCAAAAAGCTTTGTTTGAATGTGTTTGACTTTAATTTGATTCAAATAGCTTTAGTTTGAATGTTTTTGACTTTCACTTGATTTAAATACCTTTTTTGAATGCGTTTGACTTTCATTTGATTCAAATAGCATTTCTTGAATGTGTTTGACTTTCATTTGGTTCAAATAACTTTGTTTAAATGTGTTTGACTTTCATTTGATTCAATTAGCTTTGCTTGAATGTGGTTAACTTTCAATTGAGTCAATTTGCTTTGTTGAATGCATTTGACTTTCATTTGATTCAAAAAGTTTTGTTTGACTGTCATATGATTCAATTAGCCTCGTTGAATGCATTTGACAATCATTTGATTCAAAAAGCTTTGTTTGAATTCTTTGGACTTTTAGTTGATTCAATTAGCTTTTTTGAAAGCATTTGACTTTCATATGATTTAACTAGCTTTGTTTGAATGTTTTTTACTTTCATTTGATGCAATTAGCTTTGTCTGAATGTGTTTGACTTTCATTTGATTTAATTATCTTTTTTGAATGTATTTGACTTTCATTTGATTCAGATAGCATTGTTTGAATGTGTTTGACTTTCATTTGATTCAAATAGCTTTGTTTGAATGTGTTTGCCTTCCATTGGATTTAATTAGCTTTGTTTGAATGTGGTTGACTTTTAAGTGATTCAATTTGATTTGTTGAATGCATTTGACTTTCATTTGATTCAAAAAGATTTGTTTGAATGTGTTTGACTTTCATATGATTCAATTAGTATCGTTGAATGCATTTGACAATCATTTGATTCAAAAAAGCTATGTTTGAATTTGTTTGACTTTCACTTTATTCAATTAGCTTTTTTGAACTCATTTGACTTTCTTTGGATTCAAAAAGCTTTGTTTGAATGTGTTTGAATTTCACTTGATTTAAATTAGGTTTGTTTGAATGTGGTTAACTTTCATTTGATTCAATTAGCTTTGTTTGAATGTGGTTGACTTTCATTTGATTTTATTAGGTTTGTTAGAATGCCATTGACTTTCGTTTGATTCAATAGGTTTGTTAGAATGCCATTGACTTTCATTTGATTCAATTAGCTTTGTTGAATGCATATGACTTTCATTTGATTCAAAAAGCTTTGTTTGAATGTGTTTGACTTTCATTTGATTCAATTAGCATCGTTGAACGCATTTGACAGTCATTTGATTCAAAAAACTTTGTTTGAATTACCTAGACTTTCACTTGATTCAATTAGCTTTTTTGAATGCATTTAACTTTCATTTGATTTAAAAAGCTTTGTTTAAATGTAATTGACTTTCACTTGATTTAATTACTTTTTTTTTAATTGCATTTGACTTTCAGTTGATTCAAAAAGATTTGTTTGAATGTGCTTGACTTTCATATGATTCAATTAGCATCGTTGAATGGATTTGACAATCATTTGATTCAAAAAGCTTTGTTTGACTTTCACTTGATTCAAATCGCTATTTTGAATGCATTTGAATTTCATTTGATTGAAAAAGCTTTGTTTGAATGTGTTTGATTTTTCAGTTGATTAAATTAGCTTTATTTGAATCTGATTGACTTTCATTTGAATCAATTAGCTTTGTTTAATGCATTTGACTTTCATTTAATTCAAAAAGCTTTGTTTGAATGTGTTTGAATTTAATTTGATTCAAATAGCTTTGTTTGAATGTTTTTGACTTTCACTTGATTTAAATAACTTTTTTGAATGCGTTTGACTTTCATTTGATTCAAATAGCATTTCTTTAATGTGTTTGACTTTCATTTGGTTCCAATAGCTTTGTTTAAATGTGTTTGACTTTCATTCGATTCAATTAGCTTTGCTTGAATGTGGTTAACTTTCAATTGAGTCAATTTTGCTTTGTTGTATGCATTTGACTTTTCATTTGATTCAAAAAGTTTTGTTTGACTGACATATGATTCAATTAGCCTCGTTTAATGCATTTAACAATCATTTGATTCAAAAGCTTTGTTTGAATTCTTTGGTCTTTTAGTTGATTCAATTAGCTTTTTTGAAAGCATTTGACTTTCATATGATTTAATTAGCTTTGTTTGAATTTTTTGACTTTCATTTGATGCAATTAGCTTTGTCTGAATGTGTTTGACTTTCGTTTGATTTAATTATCTTTTTTGAATGCATTTGACTTTCATTTGATTCAGATAGCATTGTTTGAATGTGTTTGACTTTCATTTTATTCAAATAGCTTTGTTTGAATGTGTTTGCCTTCTATTGGATTTAAATAGCTTTGTTTGAATGTGGTTGACTTTTAAGTGATTCAATTTGATTTGTTGAATGCATTTGACTTTCATTTGATTCAAAAAGATTTGTTTGAATGTGTTTGACTTTCATATGATTCAATTAGTATCGTTAAATGCATTTGACAATCATTTTGATTCAAAAAGCTATGTTTGAATTTGTTTGACTTTCACTTGATTCAATTAGCTTTTTTGAACTCATTTGACTTTCTTTGGATTCAAAAAGCTTTGTTTGAATGTGTTTGAATTTCACTTGATTTAAATTAGCTTTGTTTGAATGTGGTTAACTTTCATTTGATTCAATTATCTTTGTTTGAATGTGGTTGACTTTCATTTGATTCTATTAGGTTTGTTAGAATGCCATTGACTTTCGTTTGATTCAATTAGGTTTGTTAGAATGCCATTGACTTTCATTTGATTCAATTAGCTTGTTGAATGCATATGACTTTCATTTGATTCAAAAAGCTT
>NW_018745296.1:0-33878 GCF_001683475.1 Chenopodium quinoa | reverse complement strand
TTTGGTAACGATTTTCTTCTTTTTATTTCTCGTAATTTAAATACTTTGATTAGTTATGTCTTGTTTAATTGTTTTTTAGGTTAGATTTCAATATGTGTGAGTAGTTATTTCTACGGTTAGGGGGTGATTTATTATTGATGATTGTTAATGCTTTAGTTAATTTCCTATTGATTGATTTAATGCTATTCAATTAGATTAGGCATGGTTTCACTGTTTAAGTTATGCAATATTGATTTGAGATTCGGCAAATGAGAATTGATGTTTAGGCTTAGTTTCAATAGGCAGATTAATTTATAAATGGTTAAGTCAAGATTTGAGAGATGCGATTTAATACCGCTAGATTTACTCTGTGATTGTAATACGTAGCAAAGTCTTTTATGATCTTATTAATTGATGCATTGATTTTTATGCTTTACATACCCCTGAGTATTATTGGTGAACCTATACCCTAGGCTTTGATTTATTGTTATTCCTATTATTCTTATTCACGTTAGTTTATTTATTTCCCTTAGTTTAATTCTCAAAATATATTTGTTACATGATAATTTAGACCATATCAATTCTTTAGGAGTAGAAATACATTGCTTTCACGTGGATTCGACCCTACTTCCCTATCTATTTTAGGTAGAGGACTTAAGAATTACTTTTTGATTTGGTGATATGACTAGAACCGTCAAAATTTATAATAATACAGAGGGAGTAATATTAAAACAAATGAAACGCATTGCAACCTATTGCAAATCAAACTACTCACAAGTTGCAGGCTCCAAAGCACTTTTTCGTGTCAGATCGGATCAGGTTTGTCGCATAAGTTTTTGATTTTTGACACCTCTAAGGACGTAAGATTGCAAATCCAGATGGGTGTGCAATGACTTTATAATATGGATTAATTTAATTACTCTATTAGCAAGGGTTTTGCTTAGGCAATTTAAGAGCATGTTATGTTCACATTTACTCAAGTGAGCTGAACTGAATTGAACTGAACAAAACTGAATAGAGTTGAAATGAATATTTTATGAGAGAAGGAAATTAGGAGCTGAACTAAAATAAACTGAACCGAACCGAATTGATTGGATCTGAACTTAACTGAACTGAATTGAAATTAAGTTGAAATGAACAGACCCTGAGTCTTTAATTAGGCTAACTAATCCTAAGGTCCAACTAAGTTGGTTTGTCCTAAAAGGCTTAGGCTGGGTTAATTGGGTTCCTAAAGGGATTTTCAATCAATTTTTTTTTTTTTTTTTTTTTTTTTTTTTTTTTTTATCTTTGGGTATGTAATAAGCTGATGATTAGAGATCTCATGATTGGTGATTTTATACTCTATCATGCTCCGTCACATAAGATCATTTGGACTTGAAATGTTGATGCAATGAACACAGGGCTCCTTATACCTAGGATCAGATTCTTGATTCCATATAAAAGGAACAACTCAGCCAAAAACATAATCTGATGGTTAAATCCCCAATCTCCATGATTGATTTTATTACTCTATCGATTCCTTTGGGTAAGATTGGCTTGAAGAAAATACATACGATCTATGAGCAAGAGTGATTATTACTCAATCATTTACTATACATACATCGTACCCAAGAGTATGAAGTGAATATTTTTTGTTTAAGTTTGAAGAAGGGAATGAAAGAGTAATAATTATAGAAATGATATTCTGAAAT
Source organism: Chenopodium quinoa (assembly GCF_001683475.1). Taxonomy (NCBI): domain Eukaryota; kingdom Viridiplantae; phylum Streptophyta; class Magnoliopsida; order Caryophyllales; family Amaranthaceae; genus Chenopodium; species Chenopodium quinoa. The sequence continues at coordinate 32,208 of NW_018745296.1, read as the reverse complement.
GGACTGGCAGGGTGTACGTGTTCTGGGGCTAGATTTGAAATGTCTACCCCCATTTAATTTGCAACTAATCCTAATTACTCCCTTACATGCGGTGTCTTCCATTTTATACTCCAATATTGGTTACTAGTAAGTCTAGTGTGTATATATATATATGAAACTCAAAGCATATAATATATTCATCAACTCTACTTTCGCTTTGCCATAATTAGCAAGCTAGAAGCAAGTTAATTATGGCTTCCAAATTGATATGTTTTTTGGTAATCTTTTCTCTAACATCACTTTTTATGGGTGCTTCTAGTTGCCCTAGTATGCCCTAATGTTGAACAAATTGTGTACAATACTATGAAGCAAGCCGTTAGTAAGGAACCACGTATGGGTGCATCTATTCTTCGCTTGTTCTTCCATGATTGCTTTGTCAACGTAAGTATTTTCGAATCTATAACCTTATTATTTATTTAAGTTTTTTTTTTATTTATTTTTTTTATTTTTTTTATTGCAATACCATGTTCTATGTACATTATTAAACAATATACTACGACGTATGAAAAATTATTATGCAAAGATGGGAGAATTTCGTTATTTCCTTGTAATGTCATTATTGATTGTAATATTGTTGCATTTTTCTAGAAAGAAAATGGTTGGGAGGATGATGATTAGTTTGGACAATTATGGGTCCCTAGACAATTATATAGAAGGTTTAGAGAAAATGATGGATGTTATCTACATAAAAAAAAACTGAGTGAGAAAATGAAGAATTAAAAAATATATATACTTCGTATATAATACTAACGTTACATGATCTATTGTCAAGGAAAAAAAAAATGCTTTACCTAGGGTTAGAGACCGGTTGCATAGTGAGGTTTGATCGCATTCATTAATATCATGAGAGACAACCCTAACCAATGGATAATATACAACTTTGATAGAAGCATATATATTATATATAATATATAAAATAATAATATATATTATAATATATTTATATATATTATATATTATATTAATAAATGATCTAATTTATTTTTAATATTGGCACAATGGTTAATTAAAATGATCCATACTTTTTAGGAAAAATCACATCTTTTTTGTCACACCCCTAAATAATAATAGATTAATAGAAGTACATACATAAAAGTCTTTGACCTAATTTTATCTCATAATGAATATAAAGGTTCATCCAAATAAATCATGTGATTAATTTAGTTATTAGAAATTATAAAAGAAATGTACGCTGAGTAGTAATTGTGAACAAAGAAAGTAATATATGGCCGTTTTATATTTACGCTAAAGGATCAATTAAAATAGACTGGAATCAAATATATACACTATATTGTTCATCTATTAGACTAACTCATTCATGTTTTTTTTCATTCATTTCCGGTAACATTAGGGTTGTGATGCATCTGTACTCCTAGATGATACACCAACATTTACAGGGGAGAAAACTGCTAAAGCAAATGCAAACAACTCAATAAGGGGTTTTGAAGTGATTGATGCAATCAGTGTAATCTTGAAGCTGCTTGCCCCCAAAACTGTATCGTGTGCAGACATTCTAGCTCTTGCATCACGAGACGGAGTTAGATTGGTAAGCACATAAAACTCATAAAAATACTTTGGATTATAGATTTCATTGTGCACATAAATCTAAAGATTAATTAGTTTGTATTACTACTCCCTATCACTTGAGCTTCATTCATTGTTTAAGAACAAAAAGAAAAACATTACAAAATAAGCCATATTGCTTACTTCCTCCCTATTTTCCAAGCATAGGAAAATTGAAAAATACATGCAATGTTTTAGCTAGCATCTGTAACAAAAATGTGAATAAATCTATAATCTATAATAATATATACAGTCTGGTATATAATAATATATATACTTTCTCCGTTTCTTTATAGTTGCAACATACACTTTATTGATATGGTATTTAAGACAAATAGATCTCACATGATATAATACACTTAAAAAGGGGTTAAGAGGTTGTTAGAGGTATAATCAAGTGGCCATGAGCTTTAAATAAAGATAATAGTACAATTTTCACCATAAAAATCTTCCATTTATGTGTGTTGCAACTATTATAATATTTTCATTATAGGAAAGTGTTGCAATTATAAAGAAACAAAGGAAATAATCCGTATTAAAAAGCGTTTCAAATTGCATTAATCTTGTCACGTCGCTCATTCCATCATCTTTAATTCATCTAAGTGTTAACGTTTATGTCATCCCTTATAAACATGCATGGTTGGTATACAATATGAACCCATTGCAACCACAAGTTTGATAATAATCCCATTTGCTTATCTAAGTTGAAGTACATTGCATTGTATTATTTCAGAACCATATTAATGACAATTGAAAATGAAAAATGAAGTTGAATACAATAACTCAAGACGTACATTGTCTATTTATCCCACCAAAAACTAGTTATTCAATTTAAACACCTCAATTTGTTCTTATCAAAATTTATTATTTTAAGATCCTACCACTTGATGTACTAACTATATGTTCTCACATTTGTAGTTAGGAGGGCCCACATGGAAAGTACCACTAGGTAGAAGAGATGCAAGAACAGCAAGCCTAAGCTTGGCAAACCAAAACCTTCCACCCCCACGTTCAAGCCTTGCTAACCTCACTTCCCTCTTTGCAAGACAAAACTTAAACATCAACGAAATGACCGCCCTCTCCGGCGGCCACACCATCGGCCTCGCTCGTTGCATCAACTTCCGACCCCACATTTACAACGACACCGACATAGATCCCACCTTTGCAGCCACTCGCCAAGCCAACTGCCCTAAACAAGCTGGGAATGGAGACTTCAACTTAGCCCCTCTTGATCGTCAAACACCAAACAAATTCGACAACGATTATTTTCAAAACCTTGTTCAAAAACGCGGTCTATTACATTCGGATCAAGAGCTTTACAATGGTGGTTCTCAAGATTCCTTGGTGAAGAAGTATAGTACTAATCAAGCTGTTTTCTTTCAAGATTTTGTTGCAGCGATGATCAAGATGGGGAACATTAAGCTTCTTACTGGTACTAAAGGAGAGATTAGAAAGAACTGTCGCGTTATCAATTAGATTATTGTTAATATCATCAGTTTATTTCATAATTCTGGTTTTAATTACACTTGTACGTACTATATATAAATGGAAATTTTGTGAAAAACTACCTATTATAGTTCAGAATTTGCGAGAAACTACCTATTAAAAAAATGTTGTAATTGACTACCTAATTTTCGAAAAATGTTGTAATTTACTACCTTACGCCGGATTATGAATGAGTTTGACCAAAGTTCTCCGATGTTGACTTGGTCACGTGACCATCACGTGACACTTAATGACCCTTTTCTTTCACCAAGTGTCACGTGACCAAGTCAATGCCGGAGAATTTTGGTCAAACTCATTCATAATCCGGCATAAAGGTAGTAAATTACAACATTTTAAAAAAATTAGGTAGTCAATTACAACATTCTTTTTAATAGGTAGTTTCTCGTAAATTCTAGATTATAATAGGCAGTTTTTCACAAAATTTCCTATATAAATATATGATTTGTATTAATTGTTGTTAGTGTTGTTACGTGGAAGTTGGAATTATATCCGAGTGATTTATGGATGTGAAAATTGAAAAGGACAGTGTAATTATGTACTCCATTTCTTACTCCGTATTATAAAATAAACTTGCATGCGAATGGAGTCGTATAATATTGGGATTTTTTTACATCATAAGATGATGATGTGTCAGATTATAAATGGTCAATTATTTTTATTTATTTAAAAGCCTAAATGTATTATACATGTAATTTTTTTTAACAATACGTAATTATAGTTTTTTAAATTTAATTTTTATCTTTTTAAGATCATTTTCGAAAAATTAAATTAAAATTAAAATTTAGAAAATAAAAAATTCATCATTTTTCAATAATGTTCTTCATTCATGTTCAACAATGTTCTTCATTCATGTCATAGATTAACAACCTATTCCCAAAATCATTGTTATTTGTGAAAGTATACTCAAATCCGGCCTAAAATCCTCATTAAAACTCATAAATGAATTGTTTTGTAGAGTTTCGCTTTTTTTAGTTTTGTTTTTTAGGTTCTGTTCATTAAAAAATCTCAACAACAATCTCATTTTTAAGTATTTGTTAAAGAAGAATTATATTGATAGGTGTTTTGCAATATCATAGTGGTCGGCGACATAGTGATTTAGGTTGAATGATTGGCGTTCTTCCAATTGTATAAATTGAGAAGACGACTATTTTTTTTTTTCGAGTCCCATCAGTTTGATCGGCACAAATTAATTAATTTTTCGCAAACTTGTTCGTGGATTAGGTAGTGACCTAAACTACTTTTGGTCATTGCATATAAGAATTATATGCTCTGTTTATATTTAAGGCATTTACCTATGTATACGTTGGGCGTGACCTCATAATTATATACTAAACCATAGCATTGATGGCTACAAATCTACAACAAGGGGGTGAAAGGTATAAACTAGGAAAGAATATCTACAGTCAACTAATTTACAATTATTCAAGTCATAGGCTATAAACTAGGAAGGAAAATAATACACCTAACTAATTCACATTTACAAAGATATATACAATATATGTTTAGCATACAATATATTTAACACTTTCAAACATATATCATAATGGTTTATTGACGAAAGGTATATCAATTATTATAATTACCAAAATTTATCCTATTATTAAATATTAGTTATAATCTTATAATTTATTTTATAATAACCAAAATTATCCCTGTTTTATATATTAGTTGTTTTCCATTCAAAAAAAAATATGTTAGTTATTATCCTATAATTAGTTTAATATTGTAATTAACAGAATTTATCCTATTTTAAATTATGTTTCATATTTTTGAGAATGAATAAAAATTGAATGTTTAAATCATGATGAATTTTATATTGTGATATAATTGAGTCGATAAAAATGATGATGATGATGATGATGATAATAATAATGATGATGATGATGATGATGATGATGTTTTAATTCTAGGACGGGTTGTGGCTTTTGCGGCTCATCGAAAGCGGCTACTGCTGCTACTACTGCTGCTGCTGCTGCTACTGCTGTTGCTGCTGCTGCTACTGCTGCTACTACTGCTGCTGCTACTGCTGCTGCTACTGCTGCTGCTGCTGCTGCTGCTACTACTACTGCTGCTGCTGCTGCGGCTGCGGCGGCTGCTGGCTGCTGCTGCTGCGGCGGCTGCTGGCTGCTGCTACTGCTGCTGCTGCTGCTACTACTGCTACTGCTGCTGTTGCTGCTGCTGCTGCTGCGGTTGCGGCTGCGGCTACTGCGGCTGCTGCTGCTGCTACTACTACTACTACTACTACTACTGCTACTGCTACTGCTACTACTACTGCTACTGCTACTGCTACTGCTACTGCTACTGCTACTGCTACTGCTACTGCTACTGCTGCTGCTACTGCTGCTGCTGCTGCTGCTGCTGCTGCTGCTGCTGCTGCTACTGCTACTGCTACTGCTACTGCTACTGCTACTCCTACTGCTACTGCTACTCCTACTGCTGCTGCTACTGCTGCTGCTACTGCTGCTGCTGCTACTACTGCTGCTACTACTACTGCTGCTGCTACTACTGCTACTACATCCAAGAATCCGTTAGTGGGGCTCACTTTTGACACATGTCACTCATTTATTGGATTAAAAAAATTTATTATTTTTTTTTAAAAAAAGAAAAATCCTAAAATGCTAAACCAGCCACCACCGCCGATGGGTTCCCACCACCGTCACCCAAACCTAACCCCCGAAGCTCCGAGACCGTCGCTGAACCACCGTCGTCACCATACCCCGCCCCAAAACCTCCGATACTGTCACCACACCATCGAAACCCCAACCTAAACTAGCCGAAACCCCAACCCACATCGTCGCCGAACCACCGTCAGCCGAAACCTAACCCTACCCAGCCAAAACCTCCCAGCCACTTCGATTCCTCCTCGAAAAACCACCCCTGTACTTCCGCTTCACCTTCAAACCAGTCGAAAACCACTTTCGAAGCCCTAGCTAGGTCGATTTTGCGGTGAGGCGACGACATGGGTGGTTTTCGGTGGTTCGTGGTAAGGGTTTGCACGAACTGATTGGTGGGATTTGCGCAGGGGGAGGGGGCCGTGGTGGGTGGGGATGATGGGCGGTGATTTTGCCGGTGAAGGAAGGGTTGTCGGCGTCAGTATGAGTCTCCGACTGTGGAGTCGCGGCCGCCGGTGGTGGGCTAGTGGCTGGGTTAGGGTTATAGAGTGTTTTTCTTTTTTTTTTTTTTTTTTTTTACCTTTATTTTTTAAACCAATGTCTTATTGCCACGTGTCTATCTTGGGTCCCACTAACGAATTTCATCCAAAATTCAGTTAGAAGGTGGTGAAATCCAATTTTTGGATTTTTTTGTGGTGTTATTTTCAAAAAAATCCCAATAATAATAATGTCACTATTCTAACTAAATAGGAGAAACAAATTAATACTAGACAATAGACATGACCTAATATAATAAAATTTATGTAATTTCCTTACTTTATATAAGGTGGTTGAATATTTGTTTTAAAAATGAAAAGAAAATTATGTAGCTTACTTACATTATATAACACGCTTCCATATTTATATATTTGTACTCCAGGTAATTAATGACCTAAACATTTCTAAGTCATAACATTTTTATTTAATGTTATTTAATTAGTGTATCCTCTTTCTTAAAGTATCAATTGAAAGTCTAATAGATTTAAGTTTATCACTTTATAAATGAAAATGTTATCATCTTTAATTCATTGTTGTAACACTATCCTAAAATAGAAATATCACAATAGTAATAACACACTATAAAAAGGAATGTTTGGGGGATTTTTCTATGTGACTGGCTTCAACGTGTGGCTGGGGTTACTCGGTCAGGGGTGACTCGAGTTAGTCCTAACCGAGTAACCCCTCAAGTAACCTCTAATTGAATATTCCCACGAGTAACCCCTGATCGAGTAACCCCTCAGGTAACCCATGACCGAGTAACCCCTCGAGTAACCCCCTAAACGAGTAACCCCTGACCATCCCTTCAAGTAACCCTTGATTGAGTAACCCCTAATCGAACCCCTCAAGTAACTTCTGACTGAGTAACCCCTGATCGAACCCCTCAAGTAACTTCTGACCGAGTAACTCGAGTAACCCCTAACCGAGTCACTTGAGTAACACCGGCCACATGGTGTGGCCAACCATATATAAAAATTTGTGTTCAAATTAAAGAATGTACACTGTTTAGGGTAAAAATTACCCCAAATACGTGGTCCAATCCTATGGTGACACGTGGCCCAATAAAGAGGTGACACGTGTCACTATAGGAAGATTATGACACGTATGAAGAGCATGAGAGCACCTAAAAAATAAAGAGAGTAAAGGCCTCCTTACATCATAAGGCCCAACTACCCTTGAAAGCCGCAAAACGGGGCCCTAGAGGGACACGTGCCCTACACTAATTGCGCAGCGAATCAGAGCACATATCTCTAGGTCACTTATTCTAAGGGGCACAAATTCCTACCCCTATAAATACCCTAATCATTGATGATGGGAGGGTGGATTGTGACATAACAATAAATAGAGCACTAAATTGCCCAACTTCTCTCTACTTTCTCACTCTAGTACTCTTTCCTTTTCAAAGTTTAAAGTTAAAATTTAAAAATTCCTCTGTCTCTCTCGGTTTCTCTAGTTACCTTCAAGATGTCTCATTATCTTCATCCTAATACCTTTGTATACCCTCACTATATGGGGAAAAACTTTCAACCTCTCCCAGTCCTAGAAGATGAAGCACCTATTAATTGGGAAAGTTGTGTTATTGGACGTGTGTGGGATGATAGGGACTTTTCTTTATCTCTTTATCAGCGGCTACTAGCCCAATTTTGGCATCTTTGTGCCCCAGTGACGGTTTTCAACTATGGTAAAGATCTAATATTTAGTTGTGAAACTTCTGAGGATGGCGATGAATTAGATGAGAGAGGGTGGGTCCATTTTAAAGGAAGTTTGGTCGTGTTACAGCGCCTTCGGGAACATGCAGTACCAATGAATCTTAATCTTCATCTTGCTGAGTTGTGGGTGGGCGTGGTGGGTCTACCTTTACGATATTCTACTCCTTAAGTTGCGGCGGTTGTATTAGCTCATGTGGGTGATGTAACGAACTTTGATGAATCTAATGGTCAGTTTCCTATACTTTGCCCTAGAGTTGAAATATTAGTTTGTTTGTCGTTACCTTTGATTGCTGGTTGTTATTTTTCCACATTTGACAATCATGTCACGTGGGTGAAATTTAAATATGAAGGGATCTTTAGATTTTGTAGAAAGTGTGGTTTAGTCGGACATAGTTCTACCTTGTGTGAAAAAGATCATGCTAAAATTAGTGGTCCTTTGGAACGTCATTATCGTCATATCCATGAGAATGGTGGTTATGTGCTCTTCGGACCCACGGACCTAGAATTATATTCAGACTCTTTGCAAGGAATTTTTCCTTCCCCAAGCGCTTAGACTACGGAGCTTTGGTTTGGAGCTCATGATGATGATGATCCGTTAGAATACGATGCGGATTCGCACCCCTCGGATTATGATGATGATGATGATGGAACAACGTTTCAAGGGGTTTTGTTAGACTCTTCATCTGAGTCCACATGTGGTTCGGGCAATAAACGATCAGTGGCAAGTATTCCAGGGCTTTTTCCGCCCCCATCTCCAACTGCTTTCCGATCAGCTGATAATAATGAAGTCTTAAGCATGGATTTGGGGCCTAATCGTGCGATTAAGGGACAATTTGCGATAGTTAATCATGAGGCTCGAAGAGCTCTATGTGTAAGACATGCAACTCCTTCTAATTCAGGTTGGCAATACATGAGGGGCTGGCAAAATAAGGATACATGTGTCAATGGATGGAGTCAACAACATTCTTCAAATGACGGTGGAGCTTTGCAAAGATTTTTGGGAACTTCTGTGATAAACAGGGACCCTTATCGCCAGGTTGTCTCCGGTTCTTATCCACTTTATGGATTGGGTTGTGACACGGAAATGGGCCATCAAGCTCTCACGTGGGATCTGAATTCAAGAATAATCTCTTCTGAGTTTATGCCAAATACTAATCCATCACCTGATCCTTTTATGCGCTTCTCCTCTTATGCAGTGAGCCGACCCAATTCTAATTTACAACATAGCCCAAGCTACCATGTTACTTCTCCTGTGGGCCAGATCTGACCTGATATGGGTTACTTAAATGATATGGATTGTTTTACCCGGGCTTCTCCAATGGACCAAACGGTTCCGGACCTGGATCTGTTTGGACATGGGTTTTCTCCTCCTCCCCTTGGTCCATCAGGCCCTTTTTTTTGAGGTCCCTTTCGAAGTCGGACCTAGAAATTGGATGGGAGAGGAATCTGCTCAACAATATCCCTTTCTTTCTTGATCTTTTTCGGCGACCCTTCCATTAAGCTCCGGTTACAGGGCGATTCGTCTTCACAGCAGTTCTCACTCTCTTTGAATCTTCAAACTCATGGGCCGTCACCTCCTTCTCCATTCCAACGGATTATTCCCCGACGGTTTCTGAATCTCCGCCTTCTCCAGCTTCACCTACTGAATCTTCTTCAGCGACTCCGACTGCTCCGAATGCTCCAACTGCTCATCTTGAGGATATGGCTCCGCGTTCTCCTGGTAAACTTCATCTCTGATCTTTCTCTCCTATTAAGAAGAAGGGAAAAATGGTAATTAAATGGGTGCGACAGGTTACTAAGGTGTGACTGGCTAAGCGTGAAGCTTTTGCTGTAGCTCCGTTGGCCTCGCCTATCCTGGAATCGGAGGTGGGTAGTGTTTGCTCATCTGGTTGTTTGCCTTGTGTTCTTCCGTTCAAGAAGCGTAAGGGTCTAGATGGTTCGGTCTCTTCTAGCAGCTTGTCTGATGTAGGTTAGGTGGCTCCCCCTCCAGAGCCTTAAAGACAGGAATGAGAATTGGAGCATGGAATTGTAGGGCATTGGGCAAGCGGACTCCCCTAAGGTTCCATACATTATGTCCTTGTCCCACTTATGGGTTGGATGTTGGTTTTTTGATGGAAACTATGCTCCCTGTAAATAAGGTTTTATAAAGGATAACATCTATTCCTATTTTGGGTAGTTGTGGTTTAGATGCTATAGGTTTAAGTGGTGGGTTTTGTAGTATTTTGGTTAGCTCCGGTGTTGGTAGACCCGATATATATTTCTCCAAACTTTGTAGCTTGTAAAATATCAGTTGGAAATGAAATAAGACATGTAGTGTTTGTGTATGGTGCGCATCATTTAGCTGATAGATTAGAGGTTTGGACTTCCATTTCTAGCTTTGTTAGGACTCACCCTAATGTTTTGTTGATTGGAGACTTTAATCAGGTTGAATACCTTTTTGATAAAATTGGAGGTCTGCAATTTCCATGGCATGCTTGATTTTATTCACTGGCGTCTAGATTTGGGCCTCATTAATGTTCTTTTTACTGGTCCCACTTATACTTGGACTAATGGGCGCATTGATTCAAATCCGACTTTTGAATGATTGGATCGAGCCTATGCGACGTCTGATTGGTTCATTCAATACCCAAACCCGAATGTGACTCATCAACCAATTCTATTTTCTGATCATGCAACTATTATTTTCACTGACACGATGGACATGTCGCACTTTCGCCAGCCATACTGAATAGAAAATTGGTGTTTGGCTGCTAAGGATGTGTCGGAATTTGTTACTTCCATTTTCCTCGAGAACTTTCAAGGTTCATCTCAATTTTCTTTGTCTCGACGGTTGGCTGTAATCAGGGATAAACTCCGTAACTGGTGCTTATCTCACAGGACGTCATAGGGGATTAATTGGAGAGCTTTTTGTCAAGAGGTCACGACAAGTTTGCAGGCGTTGCACTCTCCATTGGCTTGCATACTGTTTCTTAATAACCGTAATGAGAAGGTAGAGGAAGCTCAAACTGTTTTTTTTGTACTAGCGTTAGCGCACGAAGGTTTGGTGGGATGCTACGGGTGAATTTGGTTCGAAACTGCATTTTTCGGTGGTTCAGGCCAGGAAGCGGTGCAACATGATTCACATTCTTAAAGACTCTTCAGGTGCTTGGATCTTGGATAAGGAGGGTGTCCGTGCTTTGATCTTAAAGTTCAAGGATTGCTGCAAGGTGTATAACTGAGGTCCTGAGGTCTGAGAAAATCTCTCCTCAAGATCCTTCCATATTTCCTGAGAAGAAGTCAAAAACAAAACACTCCTAGCAATCGAATTCTCCAAGGATCTCAGAATGTAAGAAATGATTATAGCATCACATCTTTTCCAGGCACCACAATTTGGATGATCTTCAGCTGGTTTCGGCAAACTTCCATCAATGAAACCTAACTTATTCTTCGTTGCAAGCGCAATGATCATACTCCTCTTCCATTCACCATAAGCCTCACCAGAAAACTTTTCAGAAACAATAGGCAAAGCAGTATTCTCAGATGGATTGATGTAATAAGGTGAAGTTGGATCAGAAGTTACTGGAACTGAAGAATTTGCCGCCATTTTCAATCAAGAAATTGTGTATAAATGGAAGAAACAACAGATTGATTGATTCAATCTATGATATTATCAAAGGAAATTGCTCAAACTCTCACGATTTCTTATAGAAATATGCAGAAATTCGAAGCTACTATAATCTGATTGTTTGATTACAATCAACAAAAAAAAACACATAAATCTGACTTGATGCGGAAGAAAATCAGATCAAAACTGAGAGATTAGAACAAGAATCTTAGTGATTTCACTGTAATAATCGAAGAATTCGAAGATCTTTGAGCTCCTGCTCTGATACCATATTGAAAATCACAGTGAAGAACATTTGATCTTGAGAGAGAAAGTTAGAGAGAGAGAAGAGATTTTTATTGATTAATTGATCAAAATGATCTTAGGACAGCTTACAGATATTTATAGAGAAGTTTGTTACAAGCAGCTAACAACTTTACTACAAAACGCATCATTCTGTTATTGCATAACAGAATTCTAACAAACTACTGCTGACTCTTCATCTGACGTGTCATGATGATTATCATCATCATCAAGGCCTGTTCTCATTAATCGAACTCAGCTAAACTGAACTGAATTTATTAGAGCTGAACTGAACTAAATTGAACTTATTAGAGATGAACTGAACTTAAAAGAGCTGAACTGAACTAAATTGAGCTTATTAGAGATGAACTGAACTGAATTGAATTGAACTGGACTGGAATGAAATAAATATTTTATAAGAGAAAGAAATTATGAGCTGAACTGAACTTATTAGAGCTGAATAGAACTAAAAATAATCGTATGAGAAGAGGCCCTTAGTAGAAATAATTTAGAAATGAGTACTTAACTATATATTGATAAGATGGTCTAAATTGAATTTAAGGTAATTTGACATCGGGTTAGGTCAATAACAAGTTAGATGGAGTTCGAAATGGGTCACGAACAATTCAGATTGAATTTGGATCAATAACAAGTCGTGTTGATTTTGGGTTAGGTTAGTAACCAATCAGGTTAAAATTCGAGTCGGATTAGTAACAGGTCAGGTAGAATTCGGATCGGGTTAGTATAGGTCGGGTTAAATCTTGATTTTAACGGGTTAAAATGGGTTTGGTTTAATCTCGATTCAGGTCAGGTTCAGTTCAGGTCAATAATTTACGGGTTATATTCAAGTCGGGTCATTTCTAGGTGGGTTCATGTTCGGGTTCGGGTCTCAAATACTCGGGTTAACTCGGGTCTAGGGTTGTTTCCAGGTCGTGTCACATCGGGTTCAAGGTCACCCTTTTTTTTTTCTGGATTCAAACAAGTCGGTTAATAATTGGGTTCGGGTAATTTTTCGGGTCAGGTCAGCTTTTAACGATTCTAGTGTGCACTTTTTTTTTTTTTTTTTTTCTTTCCACGAGCACCTTAAAAGATTATAACATCCCTCTTCCTTTAAAATTAAAATAAAGATAGTTTTAAAAAAATAAAGCAAACCTTTTTTTATTCTTCAAATATAAGAAGCCAACCTATTAGCAAAGATAATAAAGAAAAAAAAACGAAATTTAATTAAATATTGAACAATCAACAAAATTTATAAATTAATTACTTAAATTAAGTCCAAAATTAACTACATAAGCTATAAAATTAAAATTATCTTCCATAAACTATAAACTTACATTTAGATTATATTTTATTAACTTTGATATTACCTCATATTTAAAACTGTGCATTAGTATTGATGTTCATATTTCCATAACAAAATATTGTCAATCAAGTTTATATCTTATACTTCATCCATTTTCTTTAAGATGCAACACACCCTTTAGCGCGATAATTAAGAATGGTGGGGTTTACATGATATAATAAACTTTAAAATAGGATGAGTGGTTGTTAGGAGTGTAATTTAGTGGGTCATGTGCTTTAAATAAGAGATATAATATATTTTTTTCCCTAAAATAACTTTCCTTTTATAATGTGTTGCAAGTATTGTGACATTTCCTTTTTAGAGAAGTGTTGCAAATAAAAGAAAACGGAGGAAGTATGTTATTTAGTCCAGGTACCTTCCTAATTGTCTACATTCATCCTTTTTATTTATTTTTTTATTTTACTTTTACTCCCTCCGTCCCATAATATAATTCCTACTATGTTTTTTTTTTTTTTTTTTGATATTTAAGAAATGGGAGGTGAAATAGAAATAGTAGATTAAAAATGGAAAAACATGGATAAAAGTTAGACATAAAGACAAAGCAAGTGGATAAATTTAAGGGAAAAAGTACAGTTATAGACAAAAGATATAGGGAGAAAGTGGAAATTAAAGAAGTATTACCTCTGTTACAGGTTATGTGCAACGATTTGACATAAAGCAGAGAGGGAAAATGTCTAATCGTTGCACATAACCTATACGGAGGTAGTACAATACAAGTAGATAATTTAAGGGTAAATTAGAAAGTTTAATGAATAAAGTTAAAAAAATAAGGGTATAAAGTTCTTTACATAATCTAAAAATAGAAACAGGTTCAACATTTTGGGTCTCTTAAATAGAAAAACAGGAATTATATTATTGAACGGAGGGAGTATTTTTTTTGACAGCTCTACCCTTATCCGTGGTACACATGAATCAATATATTTATTTTCATATAATATTTTATCCTTAACATTTTTTTTTCAATTATACTATCTAAGTTTTTTTTTTTTTTTTTTTTTTTTTTTTTTTTTTTTGATATGTTTATTCTATAACATTTGCCACTAAACTATTTTAAAGACTAATAACTCTATAAATTATCTACATTGTAATTTACAATGAGACGATCTAAGAAGCAGTTTCTAGTTTGGTTCTTCGGCATCTCATCATTGATAGCTTGTTGAACAAGAGGATACATGTACGGAGTATCAAATGTCATGTGTAGTTTTTGTATATTTTGTTAGGAGAACTAGACTACTAGAGAGTAGGGATGTCAGTGGGGCGGGTCAAATAGGAGATTCGCCCCATCCCGCCCCAGTGGGGCGGGGATGGGTCTTGGTTTGGCGGGTGATGGGGCGAAGATGAGGATGAATTGAAAACCATACTCGTCATGGGTGATGGGGCGGGGGTGGATTTTAGGTTGTACCCACATTTATATATCTTATAAAACAAATTCTATACTTTTATACTATTTTATATATATTTATGTAAAATAAAATATTAATTACAACACTTTGTAATATACTTATATTATAAACAAAAAAATGTGTAATATTTAGAATGATTTTTTTTTTCTTTTTAATGTAATCTATATTAAGAGTCTGTTCTCATTGCCTGAACTCAGCTGAACTGAACTGAGCTGAACTGAGCTGAACTGAACTGAACTGAAATGAATATTTTATAAGAGAAGGAAATTAGGAGCTGAACTGAACCGAACTGAACTGAATTTCAACGTAAGAGAACATGCCCTAATTATGTAGGATTGTGTATTTGAAAGGTGGAGGTTAGGTGGGTCTTGGGTGGGGATTAGGCGGGTCTTTGGCGGGGATTAGGTGGGGATGGATATCCAAGTGGAGGGTGGGGCGGGGATGGTTTTGGAATTGTACCCGCCGGGGCGGGGATAGGGATGAATTTTAGACCCGTTGCGGGGATGTGGATGGGGATGGGGATGAAAATGTTAGGTGGGATAGGGATGGGAATGCCAACATGCGCCCCGCCCCGCCCTGCCCCATTGACATCCCTACTAGAGAGGATTGGTAATGTGATTGAATACAAAATGTTGTTGAGCAAAACGAAACATGAATTTGCAAGACTTGATTAGATATAGAATTGAGGTAATTATGAAATTCATATGAATCCAAATGAAATGACTTGTATTGAACTAAAGTGAATTGACCTAAACTAAAGTCAAATGATTTGAATCTTAGGGAAATGAATTCCTCCATTTCACTCCTTAACCAAATAAGGAAACTCATTTCCTTCATTTCTCCCCACTATTTCTTACCCAAATAATATGTACATGTTAAGAGAAGATGTGCATATAATAGGATTCGACTATTGAACCAATAACTATCTTTAATTAGGAGAAGATGTGATGTTAGGCAGACATCTAGCAATATGGGACAATAGGAGTGATGATCTTTGAATTTGCATAGTCAAGTTCTTCTCAATTAATTAAATGTAAATATAAACCTTAGGTAATCGAAAGAGAAATTTCAACCAATTGATAATTTTGATTTAAAGGGACATTGCATCTTACAACAACATGCATGGATTAGGAATTTGAAATAATCAATAGTTATGTAAATGTTCCCCCTCCCCTAGCCTTTGTTTTCACTGACCTGACTCCACTTAGGTATACTTTTATTCTAAATATACTTGGAAAAATGTGCTTAATTAATTTCGTGTACTTGAATAAAAACTACCCAAATTTGATTCACAATTTTGTCACATTAAAAATATTAGTTTGAAAAGGTTTAGACATGTATGATACCAATAATTAATAAGATAGTAGCGTAGTGTCGGTCTATAAATACGTACACCGGAACGTGCAGAAGTACTTGATATACGTTGCATAACTTTGACTGATAGATCTAGGAATTTCGATGTGGAAATGAAAAGCTAAACTTGACATGCCTTCATAAGTTCATAATCATGGAATTCTTCTACAAGCTTTAAACCATAGCTTGAATAGTGGAGATAAAGATTGACAATCATCTCACCTAGCTAAAAGGGAAATGTCACAATAGTTGCAACACACTATAATGGGAAAATATTTTATGTCAAAAGTTGTACTATAACCCTTATTATAATCTCATAGCCCACTAAATTATCCTCTTAACAATCTCTCTCCTCCTTTTTAAGTGTTCTAAATCACATGTGACTCACTTTTCTTAAATACCGTGAAAAAGGGGAGAAAGTAGGTAATTACATACTTTGTTGCAAAATGATTTAATTAAATTCATATGATCATATGACGAGAGCTGATATACATACAACCATTGTAGGTTGTCCCTACATACAACACCATTAAAATTTTGACACATCATTAGAAAAAGGGAGAAAATTAGAAGTCAAATATATATTGAATATAATAGAACTTGGGTCCATTGTTCTAGCCAATCAAAACATGACAAATTAGAGTTGTATGTAGGGACCACATACAACAATTGTATGTGTAGCCTTTACCTCATATGACTTGGTTATCACTTACACAAGCTTAAGAGCCCCTTGGAGAAAGGGTTCATTTAAGAGCTACATAAGTTGTAATCCTATAATTTATCAATAAGATACTTGTACTTTAAAGTATTAGCGATTCTTAAACCAAAAAGTACACAGGGTCAAGATTTTAACCTTTAACCTTTACTCAAAAATATACTCGTATTGCAAAGTACTTAAACCATTGTGACACAAGTTCCAGCAGGCTTACAACAATTGTTCTTGTGGGTTGTTATTCATAACATTATGATTAGTTCCATTTGTTGACTATTGCCAATAGGTAAGATTTAATCAAGATTAGAATTATTTAATAGCGACTGGCGACACCGTGGGCCAGCTGACACACACCAAGTAACCCCTAATCGACTGGGGCGTAACACTTGATTGACCGAATAACTCCTAACTGACCAAATTACCCTTGACCGAGTAACTCCGGACCGAGTGAGTAACCCTCGACCGAGTAACCACTGATCAACCAAGTAATCCCTAACCGACTTAGTAACTCCACACCGAGTGAGTAACCCCTATAACACTAACAAAGTAACCCCAACCCCATAATTATTGGCCACACGATGTGACCAACTACATATAAAAGTTTGTATTACTAGCAATGCGTGTATATAAAAATACTATGTGAGATCATTTTTAATTTCTATATGACTTTTTATGATAAATATTTTTAGATATTATGATTAATTGTAGGCATTGGTGCCATGGAAAAAAAAAAAAACAAAAAAGGATATAACATAATTAAAACTTGTGGGAGTGTGTTTATTGAAATTGGAAATATAAATATATAATTCATCTATATTGACAAGATAATTTATCATATACGATATAATTAATTATAGCGTGTTTTGAGTGCGTTCATCACACCACATGATCGCTTGTAAATGAACAAAGTAACTCTTAGGCCCTGTTCACATTTATTTAATTTCAGTTCAGTTCAGTTCAGCTCTGCTCCAATCAGTTCAGTTCAGTTCAGCTCCAATCTGTTAAATTCAGCTCATAATTCCCTCTCTCATAAAAATATTCATTTCAGCTTAGTACAGTTAAGTTCAGTTCAGCTCCAATCAGTTCAGTTCAGCTCAGTTCAGTAAATGTGAACATGTCCTTATAACATTGATCAACTAACACATACGACTGAGTAACCCTTATAACGTTATTAAGTAACCCTTATAACTAACACCGACGAAGTAACCTCTGTAACAATGATCGAATAATCCCTATAACACTAATGAAGTAACCACATGATGGTAGGCCATACGGTGCCACATATAAAATTTTGTGAATTACTTATGTCCCCCACTCTTTTTATTAATCAATATATATATTATTTGTTTATAAATGTTCTTTTTTTTTATTTGACAAAGGTTTTCCCTTTATTTTGTCATAATCGTAATACTTTGACTTTTTCACTATTTATATGTTTATTTTGACGATAATTTTTTACCATTATATGTATACTAAACATATATGGCCATGTAAAATATTTTTGGATTAGTGTATTTAAGTATATTTTCATTGTATTAAGGGCCTTTTCTCTTACGTTGAAATTCAGTTCAATTCAGTTCAGTTCAGCTCAGTTCAGTTTAGCTCAATTCAGTTCAGTTCAGTTCATTTCAGCTCAGTTCAGCTCAGCTCCTAATTTCCTTCTCTTATAAAATATTCAGTTCAGTTCAGTTCAGTTCAGTTCAGCTGAGTTCAGTCAATGAGAACAGGCCCTAACCTTTTATACAATCTAATGAAAATATACTACATCCGTTAAGTATTAGTTGCAAATTTGGGGTAATATTTGAGATATATAGTTGCAACTAATATTTAATAGAGGTAGTAATTACAAATTAAATATTAATGGTCAAAATTGTGCATTGATATGTGTGCCAGTCAAGCAAAGATCTGGCTTGGGATATATGTCCATTTTATATAGTGATTTATCTCGTCCCTTGGTCATATTTAGGAGTATTTTTGGCTCTACGGATCTATTTTTATTACCAATATGCATTTTCTAGTGTTTTCGTAGATTTTGGTATTGCTTTGTAGGAAATTGCAGATTTGGAGTATTTCCCCGGAGTTAGTTGAGCCACTATGAGCATTGAATTTGGATCGCATTGATATGACCATATTGCATAGCCCAAGATCGTGTCAGAGTAATTAAGAACTGTAATTAAGGGCTTGCGAAGAAGAAGAAGCTGAGGCATTGGACTTGCTTCATAGAAGAAAATATTTGGATTGGGCCGAGTAAAGGATCCCAAACGAGGAATCCAATGTTACCTGATGGACTTGCCCGATCGACAAGTGTTCTCGCCTTGAGGCGCGCCCGACCGCGCGAGGAAGAGAAAGAGCAGCAACATCTCTTCTGAAGGCGTGTCCTACCGGGCGAAAGAGATTGAAGGAGCACCATGAGGCTTATCGGCCTGGTCGACCAGTCATGCTTCCTACCGGGCGCGTGTTTTTGAGGGCGTTTAGAGATGACTAATCATAGTCTTAGTTTAGATTTCTTAGCTTTAATATAAATACGCTTTTGTCAAGCGAAACTATTACATCTTCCATTAGTTAAAAATTCCAAATTTTAGTTTTAAGCTTACATTAGTATTTTGTTCTCTCAACACTCTTTGGTTTATGCAATTTATTAATTCCATTTATTTTGGTAACGATTTTCTTCTTTTTATTTCTCGTAATTTAAATACTTTGATTAGTTATGTCTTGTTTAATTGTTTTCTTAGGTTAGATTTCAATATGTGTGAGTAGTTTATTTCTACGGTTAGGGGGTGATTTATTATTGATGATTGTTAATGCTTTAGTTAATTTCCTATTGATTGATTTAATGCTATTCAATTAGATTAGGCATGGTTTCACTGTTTAAGTTATGCAATATTGATTTGAGATTCGGCAAATGAGAATTGATGTTTAGGCTTAGTTTCAATAGGCAGATTAATTTATAAATGGTTAAGTCAAGATTTGAGAGATGCGATTTAATACCGCTAGATTTACTCTGTGATTGTAATACGTAGCAAAGTCTTTTATGATCTTATTAATTGATGCATTGATTTTTATGCTTTACATACCCCTGAGTATTATTGGTGAACCTATACCCTAGGCTTTGATTTATTGTTATTCCTATTATTCTTATTCACGTTAGTTTATTTATTTCCCTTAGTTTAATTCTCATAAAATTATATTTGTTACTTGATAATTTAGACCATATCAATTCTTTAGGAGTAGAAATACATTGCTTTCACGTGGATTCGACCCTACTTCCCTATCTATTTTAGGTAGAGGACTTAAGAATTACTTTTGATTTGGTGATATGACTAGAACCGTCAAAATTTATAATAATACAGAGGGAGTAATATTAAAACAAATGAAACGCATTGCAACCTATTGCAAATCAAACTACTCACAAGTTGCAGGCTCCAAAGCACTTTTTCGTGTCAGATCGGATCAGGTTTGTCGCATAAGTTTTTGATTTTTGACACCTCTAAGGACGTAAGATTGCAAATCCAGATGGGTGTGCAATGACTTTATAATATGGATTAATTTAATTACTCTATTAGCAAGGGTTTTGCTTAGGCAATTTAAGAGCATGTTATGTTCACATTTACTCAAGTGAGCTGAACTGAATTGAACTGAACAAAACTGAATAGAGTTGAAATGAATATTTTATGAGAGAAGGAAATTAGGAGCTGAACTAAAATAAACTGAACCGAACCGAATTGATTGGATCTGAACTTAACTGAACTGAATTGAAATTAAGTTGAAATGAACAGACCTGAGTCTTTAATTAGGCTAACTAATCCTAAGGTCCAACTAAGTTGGTTTGTCCTAAAAGGCTTAGGCTGGGTTAATTGGGTTCCTAAAGGGATTTTCAATCAATTTTTGGGTTTTTTTTTTTTTTTTTTTTTTTTTTTTTTTTTTTTTTTTATCTTTGGGTATGTAATAAGCTGATGATTAGAGATCTCATGATTGGTGATTTTATACTCTATCATGCTCCGTCACATAAGATCATTTGGACTTGAAATGTTGATGCAATGAACACAGGGCTCCTTATACCTAGGATCAGATTCTTGATTCCATATAAAAGGAACAACTCAGCCAAAAACATAATCTGATGGTTAAATCCCCAATCTCCATGATTGATTTTATTACTCTATCGATTCCTTTGGGTAAGATTGGCTTGAAGAAAATACATACGATCTATGAGCAAGAGTGATTATTACTCAATCATTTACTATACATACATCGTACCCAAGAGTATGAAGTGAATATTTTTGTTTAAGTTTGAAGAAGGGAATGAAAGAGTAATAATTATAGAAATGATATTCTGAAATGGACTGGCAGGGTGTACGTGTTCTGGGGCTAGATTTGAAATGTCTACCCCCATTTAATTTGCAACTAATCCTAATTACTCCCTTACATGCGGTGTCTTCCATTTTATACTCCAATATTGGTTACTAGTAAGTCTAGTGTGTATATATATATATGAAACTCAAAGCATATAATATATTCATCAACTCTACCTTCGCTTTGCCATAATTAGCAAGCTAGAAGCAAGTTAATTATGGCTTCCAAATTGATATGTTTTTTGGTAATCTTTTCTCTAACATCACTTTTTATGGGTGCTTCTAATGCTTGGCTTATGCAGCCAGACTTTTATGCCTCTAGTTGCCCTAATGTTGAACAAATTGTGTACAATACTATGAAGCAAGCCGTTAGTAAGGAACCACGTATGGGTGCATCTATTCTTCGCTTGTTCTTCCATGATTGCTTTGTCAACGTAAGTATTTTCGAATCTATAACCTTATTATTTATTTAAGTTTTTTTTTTTATTTATTTTTTTTATTTTTTTTTATTGCAATACCATGTTCTATGTACATTATTAAACAATATACTACGACGTATGAAAAATTATTATGCAAAGATGGGAGAATTTCGTTATTTCCTTGTAATGTCATTATTGATTGTAATATTGTTGCATTTTTCTAGAAAGAAAATGGTTGGGAGGATGATGATTAGTTTGGACAATTATGGGTCCCTAGACAATTATATAGAAGGTTTAGAGAAAATGATGGATGTTATCTACATAAAAAAAAACTGAGTGAGAAAATGAAGAATTAAAAAATATATATACTTCGTTTATAATACTAACGTTACATGATCTATTGTCAAGGAAAAAAAAAATGCTTTACCTAGGGTTAGACCCCGGTTGCATAGTGAGGTTTGATCGCATTCATTAATATCATGAGAGACAACCCTAACCAATGGATAATATACAACTTTGATAGAAGCATATATATATATATATATATATATATATATATATATATATATATATATATATATATTAATAAATGATCTAATTTATTTTTAATATTGGCACAATGGTTAATTAAATATGATCCATACTTTTTAGGAAAAATCACATCTTTTTTGTCACACCCCTAAATAATAATAGATTAATAGAAGTACATACATAAAAGTCTTTGACCTAATTTTATCTCATAATGAATATAAAGGTTCATCCAAATAAATCATGTGATTAATTTAGTTATTAGAAATTATAAAAGAAATGTACGCTGAGTAGTAATTGTGAACAAAGAAAGTATATATGGTCGTTTTATATTTACGCTAAAGGATCAATTAAAATAGACTGGAATCAATATATACACTATATTGTTCATCTATTAGACTAACTCATTCATGTTTTTTTCATTCATTTCCGGTAACATTAGGGTTGTGATGCATCTGTACTCCTAGATGATACACCAACATTTACAGGGGAGAAAACTGCTAAAGCAAATGCAAACAACTCAATAAGGGGTTTTGAAGTGATTGATGCAATCAAGTGTAATCTTGAAGCTGCTTGCCCCCAAACTGTATCGTGTGCAGACATTCTAGCTCTTGCATCACGAGACGGAGTTAGATTGGTAAGCACATAAAACTCATAAAAATACTTTGGATTATAGATTTCATTGTGCACATAAATCTAAAGATTAATTAGTTTGTATTACTACTCCCTATCACTTGAGCTTCATTCATTGTTTAAGAACAAAAAGAAAAACATTACAAAATAAGCCATATTGCTTACTTCCTCCCTATTTTCCAAGCATAGGAAAATTGAAAAATACATGCAATGTTTTAGCTAGCATCTGTAACAAAAATGTGAATAAATCTATAATCTATAATAATATATACAGTCTGGTATATAATAATATATATACTTTCTCCGTTTCTTTATAGTTGCAACATACACTTTATTGATATGGTATTTAAGACAAATAGATCTCACATGATATAATACACTTAAAAAGGGGTTAAGAGGTTGTTAGAGGTATAATCAAGTGGCCATGAGCTTTAAATAAAGATAATAGTACAATTTTCACCATAAAAATCTTCCATTTATGTGTGTTGCAACTATTATAATATTTTCATTATAGGAAAGTGTTGCAATTATAAAGAAACAAAGGAAATAATCC
Organism: Chenopodium quinoa; assembly: GCF_001683475.1. Classification (NCBI taxonomy): domain Eukaryota; kingdom Viridiplantae; phylum Streptophyta; class Magnoliopsida; order Caryophyllales; family Amaranthaceae; genus Chenopodium; species Chenopodium quinoa. Next base: position 9,043 of record NW_018745296.1, on the reverse strand, counting down.
GTATTAAAAAGCGTTTCAAATTGCATTAATCTTGTCACGTCGCTCATTCCATCATCTTTAATTCATCTAAGTGTTAACGTTTATGTCATCCCTTATAAACATGCATGGTTGGTATACAATATGAACCCATTGCAACCACAAGTTTGATAATAATCCCATTTGCTTATCTAAGTTGAAGTACATTGCATTGTATTATTTCAGAACCATATTAATGACAATTGAAAATGAAAAATGAAGTTGAATACAATAACTCAAGACGTACATTGTCTATTTATCCCACCAAAACTAGTTATTCAATTTAAACACCTCAATTTGTTCTTATCAAAATTTATTATTTTAAGATCCTACCACTTGATGTACCTAACTATATGTTCTCACATTTGTAGTTAGGAGGGCCCACATGGAAAGTACCACTAGGTAGAAGAGATGCAAGAACAGCAAGCCTAAGCTTGGCAAACCAAAACCTTCCACCCCCACGTTCAAGCCTTGCTAACCTCACTTCCCTCTTTGCAAGACAAAACTTAAACATCAACGAAATGACCGCCCTCTCCGGCGGCCACACCATCGGCCTCGCTCGTTGCATCAACTTCCGACCCCACATTTACAACGACACCGACATAGATCCCACCTTTGCAGCCACTCGCCAAGCCAACTGCCCTAAACAAGCTGGGAATGGAGACTTCAACTTAGCCCCTCTTGATCGTCAAACACCAAACAAATTCGACAACGATTATTTTCAAAACCTTGTTCAAAAACGCGGTCTATTACATTCGGATCAAGAGCTTTACAATGGTGGTTCTCAAGATTCCTTGGTGAAGAAGTATAGTACTAATCAAGCTGTTTTCTTTCAAGATTTTGTTGCAGCGATGATCAAGATGGGGAACATTAAGCTTCTTACTGGTACTAAAGGAGAGATTAGAAAGAACTGTCGCGTTATCAATTAGATTATTGTTAATATCATCAGTTTATTTCATAATTCTGGTTTTAATTACACTTGTACGTACTATATATAAATGGAAATTTTGTGAAAAACTACCTATTATAGTTCAGAATTTGCGAGAAACTACCTATTAAAAAAATGTTGTAATTGACTACCTAATTTTCGAAAAATGTTGTAATTTACTACCTTACGCCGGATTATGAATGAGTTTGACCAAAGTTCTCCGATGTTGACTTGGTCACGTGACCATCACGTGACACTTAATGACCCTTTTCTTTCACCAAGTGTCACGTGACCAAGTCAATGCCGGAGAATTTTGGTCAAACTCATTCATAATCCGGCATAAAGGTAGTAAATTACAACATTTTAAAAAAATTAGGTAGTTTTGTTTTTTAGGTTCTGTTCATTAAAAAATCTCAACAACAATCTCATTTTTAAGTATTTGTTAAAGAAGAATTTATATTGATAGATGTTTTGCAATATCATAGTGGTCGGCGACATAGTGATTTAGGTTGAATGATTGGCGTTCTTCCAATTGTATAAATTGAGAAGACGACTATTTTTTTTTTTTTTCGAGTCCCATCAGTTTGATCGGCACAAATTAATTAATTTTTCGCAAACTTGTTCGTGGATTAGGTAGTGACCTAAACTACTTTTGGTCATTGCATATAAGAATTATATGCTCTGTTTATATTTAAGGCATTTACCTATGTATACGTTGGGCGTGACCTCATAATTATATACTAAACCATAGCATTGATGGCTACAAATCTACAACAAGGGGTGAAAGGTATAAACTAGGAAAGAATATCTACAGTCAACTAATTTACAATTATTCAAGTCATAGGCTATAAACTAGGAAGGAAAATAATACACCTAACTAATTCACATTTACAAAGATATATACAATATATGTTTAGCATACAATATATTTAACACTTTCAAACATATATCATAATGGTTTATTGACGAAAGGTATATCAATTATTATAATTACCAAAATTTATCCTATTATTAAATATTAGTTATAATCTTATAATTTATTTTATAATAACCAAAATTATCCCTGTTTTATATATTAGTTGTTTTCCATTCAAAAAAAAAATATGTTAGTTATTATCCTATAATTAGTTTAATATTGTAATTAACAGAATTTATCCTATTTTAAATTATGTTTCATATTTTTGAGAATGAATAAAAATTGAATGTTTAAATCATGATGAATTTTATATTGTGATATAATTGAGTCGATAAAAATGATGATGATGATGATGATAATAATAATGATGATGATGATGATGATGATGATGTTTAATTCTAGGACGGGTTGTGGCTTTTGCGGCTCATCGAAAGCGGCTACTGCTACTGCTACTGCTACTTCTACTGCTACTGCTACTGCTACTGCTACTCCTACTGCTACTGCTACTCCTACTGCTGCTGCTACTGCTGCTGCTACTGCTGCTGCTGCTACTGCTGCTACTACTACTGCTGCTGCTGCTGCGGCTGCGGCGGCTGCTGGCTGCTGCTGCTGCGGCGGCTGCTGGCTGCTGCTACTGCTGCTGCTGCTGCTACTACTGCTACTGCTGCTGTTGCTGCTGCTGCTGCTGCGGTTGCGGCTGCGGCTACTGCGGCTGCTGCTGCTGCTACTACTACTACTACTACTACTACTACTACTACTGCTACTGCTACTGCTACTGCTACTGCTACTGCTACTGCTACTGCTACTGCTACTGCTACTGCTACTGCTACTGCTACTGCTCCTGCTGCTGCTGCTGCTGCTGCTGCTGCTGCTACTGCTGCTGCTGCTGCTGCTACTGCTGCTGCTGCTGCTACTGCTACTGCTACTTCTACTGCTACTGCTACTGCTACTGCTACTGCTACTCCTACTGCTACTGCTACTCCTACTGCTGCTGCTACTCCTACTGCTGCTGCTACTGCTGCTGCTACTGCTGCTGCTACTGCTGCTGCTGCTACTACTGCTGCTACTACTACTGCTACTACATCCAAGAATCCGTTAGTGGGGCTCACTTTTGACACATGTCACTCATTTATTGGATTAAAAAAATTTATTATTTTTTTTAAGAAAAAGAAAAATCCTAAATTGCTAAACCAGCCACCACCGCCGATGGGTTCCCACCACCGTCACCCAAACCTAACCCCCGAAGCTCCGAGACCGTCGCTGAACCACCGTCGTCACCATACCCCGCCCCAAAACCTCCGATACTGTCACCACACCATCGAAACCCCAACCTAAACTAGCCGAAACCCCAACCCACATCGTCGCCGAACCACCGTCAGCCGAAACCTAACCCTACCCAGCCAAAACCTCCCAGCCACTTCGATTCCTCCTCGAAAAAACCACCCCTGTACTTCCGCTTCACCTTCAAACCAGTCGAAAACCACTTTCGAAGCCCTAGCTAGGTCGATTTGCGGTGAGGCGACGACATGGGTGGTTTTCGGTGGTTCGTGGTAAGGGTTTGCACGAACTGATTGGTGGGATTTGCGCGGGGGAGGGGGGCCGTGGTGGGTGGGGATGATGGGCGGTGATTTCGCCGGTGAAGGAAGGGTTGTCGGCGTCAGTATGAGTCTCCGACTGTGGAGTCGCGGCCGCCGGTGGTGGGCTAGTGGCTGGGTTAGGGTTATAGAGTGTTTTTCTTTTTTTTTTTTTTTTTTACCTTTATTTTTTAAACCAATGTCTTATTGCCACGTGTCTATCTTGGGTCCCACTAACGAATTTCATCCAAAATTCAGTTAGAAGGTGGTGAAATCCAATTTTTGGATTTTTTTGTGGTGTTATTTTCAAAAAAATCCCAATAATAATAATGTCACTATTCTAACTAAATAGGAGAAACAAATTAATACAAGACAATAGACATGACCTAATATAATAAAATTTATGTAATTTCCTTACTTTATATAAGGTGGTTGAATATTTGTTTTAAAAATGAAAAGAAAATTATGTAGCTTACTTACATTATATAACACGCTTCCATATTTATATATTTGTACTCCAGGTAATTAATGACCTAAACATTTCTAAGTCATAACATTTTTATTTAATGTTATTTAATTAGTGTATCCTCTTTCTTAAAGTATCAATTGAAAGTCTAATAGATTTAAGTTTATCACTTTATAAATGAAAATGTTATCATCTTTAATTCATTGTTGTAACACTATCCTAAAATAGAAATATCACAATAGTAATAACACACTATAAAAAGGAATGTTTGGGGGATTTTTCTATGTGACTGGCTTCAACGTGTGGCTGGGGTTACTCGGTCAGGGGTGACTCGAGTTAGTCCTAACCGAGTAACCCCTCAAGTAACCTCTAATTGAATATTCCCACGAGTAACCCTGATCGAGTAACCCCTCAGGTAACCCATGACCGAGTAACCCTCGAGTAACCCCCTAAACGAGTAACCCCTGACCATCCCTTCAAGTAACCCTTGATTGAGTAACCCCTAATCGAACCCCTCAAGTAACTTCTGACTGAGTAACCCCTGATCGAACCCCTCAAGTAACTTCTGACCGAGTAACTCGAGTAACCCCTAACCGAGTCACTTGAGTAACACCGGCCACATGGTGTGGCCAACCATATATAAAAATTTGTGTTCAAATTAAAGAATGTACACTGTTTAGGGTAAAAATTACCCCAAATACGTGGTCCAATCCTATGGTGACACGTGGCCCAATAAAGAGGTGACACGTGTCACTATAGGAAGATTATGACACGTATGAAGAGCATGAGAGCACCTAAAAAAATAAAGAGAGTAAAGGCCTCCTTACATCATAAGGCCAACTACCCTTGAAAGCCGCAAAACGGGGCCTAGAGGGACACGTGCCCTACACTAATTGCGCAGCGAATCAGAGCACATATCTCTAGGTCACTTATTCTAAGGGCACAAATTCCTACCCCTATAAATACCCTAATCATTGATGATGGGAGGGGTGGATTGTGACATAACAATAAATAGAGCACTAAATTGCCCAACTTCTCTCTACTTTCTCACTCTAGTACTCTTTCCTTTTCAAAGTTTTAAAGTTAAAATTTAAAAATTCCTCTGTCTCTCTCGGTTTCTCTAGTTACTTCAAGATGTCTCATTATCTTCATCCTAATACCTTTGTATACCCTCACTATATGGGGAAAAACTTTCAACCTCTCCCAGTCCTAGAAGATGAAGCACCTATTAATTGGGAAAGTTGTGTTATTGGACGTGTGTGGGATGATAGGGACTTTTCTTTATCTCTTTATCAGCGGCTACTAGCCCAATTTTGGCATCTTTGTGCCCCAGTGACGGTTTTCAACTATGGTAAAGATCTAATATTTAGTTGTGAAACTTCTGAGGATGGCGATGAATTAGATGAGAGAGGGTGGGTCCATTTTAAAGGAAGTTTGGTCGTGTTACAGCGCCTTCGGGAACATGCAGTACCAATGAATCTTAATCTTCATCTTGCTGAGTTGTGGGTGGGCGTGGTGGGTCTACCTTTACGATATTCTACTCCTTAAGTTGCGGCGGTTGTATTAGCTCATGTGGGTGATGTAACGAACTTTGATGAATCTAATGGTCAGTTTCCTATACTTTGCCCTAGAGTTAAAATATTAGTTTGTTGTCGTTACCTTTGATTGCTGGTTGTTATTTTTCCACATTTGACAATCATGTCACGTGGGTGAAATTTAAATATGAAGGATCTTTAGATTTTGTAGAAAGTGTGGTTTAGTCGGACATAGTTCTACCTTGTGTGAAAAAGATCATGCTAAAATTAGTGGTCCTTTGGAACGTCATTATCGTCATATCCATTAGAATGGTGGTTATGTGCTCTTCGGACCCACGGACCTAGAATTATATTCAGACTCTTTGCAAGGAATTTTTCCTTCCCCAAGCGCTTAGACTACGGAGCTTTGGTTTGGAGCTCATGATGATGATGATCCGTTAGAATACGATGCGGATTCGCACCCCTCGGATTATGATGATGATGATGATGGAACAACGTTTCAAGGGGTTTTGTTAGACTCTTCATCTGAGTCCACATGTGGTTCGGGCAATAAACGATCAGTGGCAAGTATTCCAGGCTTTTTCCGCCCCCATCTCCAACTGCTTTCCGATCAGCTGATAATAATGAAGTCTTAAGCATGGATTTGGGGCCTAATCGTGCGATTAAGGGACAATTTGCGATAGTTAATCATGAGGCTCGAAGAGCTCTATGTGTAAGACATGCAACTCCTTCTAATTCAGGTTGGCAATACATGAGGGGCTGGCAAAATAAGGATACATGTGTCAATGGATGGAGTCAACAACATTCTTCAAATGACGGTGGAGCTTTGCAAAGATTTTTGGGAACTTCTGTGAGAAACAGGACCCTTATCGCCAGGTTGTCTCCGGTTCTTATCCACTTTATGGATTGGGTTGTGACACGGAAATGGGCCATCAAGCTCTCACGTGGGATCTGAATTCAAGAATAATCTCTTCTGAGTTTATGCCAAATACTAATCCATCACCTGATCCTTTTATGCGCTTCTCCTCTTATGCAGTGAGCCGACCCAATTCTAATTTACAACATAGCCCAAGCTACCATTACTTCTCCTGTGGGCCAGATCTGACCTGATATGGGTTACTTAAATGATATGGATTGTTTTACCCGGGCTTCTCCAATGGACCAAACGGTTCCGGACCTGGATCTGTTTGGACATGGGTTTTCTCCTCCTCCCCTTGGTCCATCAGGCCCTTTTTTTGAGGTCCCTTTTCGAAGTCGGACCTAGAAATTGGATGGGAGAGGAATCTGCTCAAAAATATCCCTTTCTTTCTTGATCTTTTTCGGCGACCCTTCCATTAAGCTCCGGTTACAGGGCCGATTCGTCTTCACAGCAGTTCTCACTCTCTTTGAATCTTCAAACTCATGGGCCGTCACCTCCTTCGCCATTCCAACGGATTATTCCCCGACGGTTTCTGAATCTCCGCCTTCTCCAGCTTCACCTACTGAATCTTCTTCAGCGACTCCGACTGCTCCGAATGCTCCAACTGCTCATCTTGAGGATATGGCTCCGCGTTCTCCTGGTAAACTTCATCTCTGATCTTTCTCTCCTATTAAGAAGAAGGGAAAAATGGTAATTAAATGGGTGCGACAGGTTACTAAGGTGTGACTGGCTAAGCGTGAAGCTTCTGCTGTAGCTCCGTTGGCCTCTATCCTTTGAGGTGGGTAGTGTTTGCTCATCTGGTTGTTTGCCTTGTGTTCTTCCGTTCAAGAAGCGTAAGGGTCTAGATGGTTCGGTCTCTTCTAGCAGCTTGTCTGATGTAGGTTAGGTGGCTCCCCCTCCAGAGCCTTAAAGACAGGAATGAGAATTGGAGCATGGAATTGTAGGGCATTGGGCAAGCGGACTCCCCTAAGGTTCCATACATTATGTCCTTGTCCCACTTATGGGTTGGATGTTGGTTTTTGATGGAAACTATGCTCCCTGTAAATAAGGTTTTATAAAGGATAACATCTATTCCTATTTTGGGTAGTTGTGGTTTAGATGCTATAGGTTTAAGTGGTGGGTTTGTAGTATTTTGGTTAGCTCCGGTGTTGGTAGACCCGATATATATTTCTCCAAACTTTGTAGCTTGTAAAATATCAGTTGGAAATGAAATAAGACATGTGTAGTGTTTGTGTATGGTGCGCATCATTTAGCTGATAGATTAGAGGTTTGGACTTCCATTTCTAGCTTTGTTAGGACTCACCCTAATGTTTTGTTGATTGGAGACTTTAATCAGGTTGAATACCTTTTTGATAAAATTGGAGGTCTGCAATTTCCATGGCATGCTTGATTTTATTCACTGGCGTCTAGATTTGGGCCTCATTAATGTTCTTTTTTACTGGTCCCACTTATACTTGGACTAATGGCGCATTGATTCAAATCCGACTTTTGAATGATTGGATCGAGCCTATGCGACGTCTGATTGGTTCATTCAATACCCAAACCCGAATGTGACTCATCAACCAATTCTATTTTCTGATCATGCAACTATTTATTTTCACTGACACGATGGACATGTCGCACTTTCGCCAGCCATACTGAATAGAAAATTGGTGTTTGGCTGCTAAGGATGTGTCGGAATTTGTTACTTCCATTTGCCTCGAGAACTTTCAAGGTTCATCTCAATTTTCTTTGTCTCGACGGTTGGCTGTAATCAGGGATAAACTCCGTAACTGGTGCTTATCTCACAGGACGTCATAGGGGATTAATTGGAGAGCTTTTTGTCAAGAGGTCACGACAAGTTTGCAGGCGTTGCACTCTCCATTGGCTTGCATACTGTTTCTTAATAACCGTAATGAGAAGGTAGAGGAAGCTCAAACTGTTTTTTTGTACTAGCGTTAGCGCACGAAGGTTTGGTGGGATGCTACGGGTGAATTTGGTTCGAAACTGCATTTTTCGGTGGTTCAGGCCAGGAAGCGGTGCAACATGATTCACATTCTTAAAGACTCTTCAGGTGCTTGGATCTTGGATAAGGAGGGTGTCCGTGCTTTGATCTTAAAGTTCAAGGATGCTGCAAGGTGTATAACTGAGGTCTGAGAGAAAATCTCTCCTCAAGATCCTTCCATATTTCCTGAGAAGAAGTCAAAAACAAAACACTCCTAGCAATCGAATTCTCCAAGGATCTCAGAATGTAAGAAATGATTTAGCATCACATCTTTTCCAGGCACCACAATTTGGATGATCTTCAGCTGGTTTCGGCAAACTTCCATCAATGAAACCTAACTTATTCTTCGTTGCAAGCGCAATGATCATACTCCTCTTCCATTCACCATAAGCCTCACCAGAAAACTTTTCAGAAACAATAGGCAAAGCAGTATTCTCAGATGGATTGATGTAATAAGGTGAAGTTGGATCAGAAGTTACTGGAACTGAAGAATTTTCCGCCATTTTCAATCAAGAAATTGTGTATAAATGGAAGAAACAACAGATTGATTGATTCAATCTATGATATTATCAAAGGAAATTGCTCAAACTCTCACGATTTCTTATGAAATATGCAGAAATTCGAAGCTACTATAATCTGATTGTTTGATTACAATCAACAAAAAAAAAAACACATAAATCTGACTTGATGCGGAAGAAAATCAGAT
>NW_018745295.1:0-31569 GCF_001683475.1 Chenopodium quinoa | reverse complement strand
TTTGAATGTGTTTGACTTTCATTGATTCAAATAGCTTTGTTTGAATGTATTTGACTTTCTTTTGATTCAACTAGCTTTGAAGAATGTATTTGACTTTCATTTGATTCAAATAGATTTGTTTGAATGTTTTTGACTTTCATTTGATTCAATTAGCTTTTAGAATGCATTTGTCTTTCATTTGATTTAAATAGCTTTGTTTGAATGTGTTTGACTTTCATTGATTCAATTAGCTTTGTTTGAATGTGTTTGACATTCATTTCAATTAGCTTTGTTGAATGTGTTTGACTTTCATTTGATTCAATTTGCTTTGTAGAATGTATTTGACTTTCATTTTTGCAAATAGCTTTGTTTGAATGTGTTTGACTTTCATTTGATTCAGTTAGCTTTGTAGAATGCATTCCACTTTCATTTTATTTAAATACTTTGTTTGAATGTGTTAGACTTTCATTTGATTCAAATAACTTTATTTGAATGTGTTTGAGTTTCATGTGATTCAAATAGCTTTGTTTGAATGTATTTGACTTTCATTTGATTGAACTAGCTTTGAAAATGTATTTGACTTTCATTTGATTCAAATAGATTTGTTTGAATGTTTTTACTTTCTTTTGGTTCAATTAGCTTTGTAGAATGCATTTGTCTTTCATTTGATTCAAATAGCTTTGTTTGAATGTGTTTGACTTTCATTTGATTCAATTAGCTTTGTTTGAATGTGTTTGACATTCATACGATTCAATTAGCTTTGTTCGAATATGTTTGACTTTCATTTGATTCAATTTGCTTTGTAGAATGTATTTGACTTTTATTTGATTTAATTAGGTTTGTTTGAATGTATTTGACTCTTTTGATTCAAATAGCTTTGTAGAATGTATTTGACTTTCATTTGATTAAATAGCTTTGTAGAATGCATTTGACTTTCATTTGATTCAAATAGCTTTGTTTGAATGTGATTGACTTTCATTTGATTCAATTAGCTTTGTAGAATGTATTTGACTTTCATTTGATTCAAATAGCTTTGATTGAATGTGTTTGACTTTCATTTGATTCAATTTGCTTTGTTTGAATGTGTTTGATTCATATGATTCAATTAGCTTTGTTTGAATATGTTTGACTTTCATTTGATTCATTTAGCTTTGTTTGAATGTGTTTAACTTTCATTTGATTTAATTAGCTTTGTTTGAATGTATTTGACTCTCATTTGATTCAAAATAGCTTTATTTGAATGTGTTTGACTTTCATTTGATTCAAATTCCTTTGTTTGAATGTGTTTGACTTTCATTGATTCAAATAGCTTTGTTTGAATGTATTTGACTTTCTTTGATTCAACTAGCTTTAAAGAATGTATTTGACTTTCATTTGATTCAAATAGATTTGTTTGAATGTTTTTTACTTTCATTGATTCAATTAGCTTTGTAGAATGCATTTGTCTTTCATTTGATTTAAATAGCTTTGTTTGAATGTGTTTGACTTTCATTTGATTCAATTAGCTTTGTTTGAATGTGTTTGACATTCATACGATTCAATTAGCTTGTTTGAATGTGTTTGACTTTCATTTGATTCAATTTGCTTTGTAGAATGTATTTGACATTATTTGATTTAATTCGCTTTGTTTGAATGTATTTGACTCTCATTTGATTCAAATAGCTTTGTAATGTATTTGACTTTCATTTGATTCAAATAGCTTTATAGAATGCATTTGACTTTCATTTGATCAAATAGCTTTGTTTGAATGTGATTGACTTTCATTTGATTCAATTAGCTTTGTAGAATGTATTTGACTTTCATTTGATTCAAATAGCTTTGATTGAATGTGTTTGACTTTCATTTGATTCAATTAGCTTTGTTTGAATGTGTTTGACTTTCATTTGATTCAATTAGCTTTGTTTGAATGTGTTTGACATTGATTCAATTAGCTTTGTTTGAATGTGTTTGACTTTCATTTGATTCAATTTGCTTTGTAGAATGTATTTGTCTTTATTTTTATTTAATTAGCTTTGTTTGAATGTATTTGACTCTCATTTGATTCAATAGCTTGACTTTCATTTGATTCAAATAGCTTTGTAGAATGCATTTGACTTTCATTTGATTCAAATAGCTTTGTTTGAATGTGATTTGACTTTCATTTGATTCAATTAGCTTTGTAGAATGTATTTGACTTTCATTTGATTCAATTGCTTTGATTGAATGTTTGACTTTCATTTGATTCAAATAGCTTTGTTTGAATGTGTTTGACATTCATATGATTCAATTAGCTTTGTTTGAATGTGTTTGACTTTCATTTGATTCATTTAGCTTTGTTTGAATGTGTTTAACTTTCATTTGATTCAATTAGCTTTGTAGAATGTATTTGACTTTCATTTGTTGCAAATAGCTTTGTTTGAATGTGTTTGACTTTCATTTGATTCAGTTAGCTTTGTAGAATGCATTTCACTTTCATTTTATTTAAATAACTTTGTTTGAATGTGTTAGACTTTCATTTGATTCAAATAGCTTTATTTGAATGTGTTTGACTTTCATTGATTCAAATAGCTTTGTTTGAATGTATTTGACTTTCATTTGATTCAACTAGCTTTGAAGAATGTATTTGACTTTCATTTGATTCAAATAGATTTGTTTGAATGTTTTTTACTTTCATTTGATTCAATTAGCTTTGTAGAATGCATTTGTCTTTCATTTGATTCAAATAGCTTTGTTTGAATGTGTTTGACTTTCATTTGATTCAATTAGCTTTGTTTGAATGTGTTTGACATTCATACGATTCAATTAGCTTTGTTTGAATGTGTTTGACTTTCATTTGATTCAATTTGCTTTGTAGAATGTATTTGACTTTCATTTAATTTAATTAGCTTTGTTTGAATGTATTTGACTCTCTTTTAATTCAAATAGCTTTGTAGAATGTTTGACTTTCATTTGATTAAAATAGCTTTGTAGAATGCATTTGACTTTCATTTGATTCAAATAACTTTGTTTGAATGTGATTGACTTTCATTTGATTCAATTAGCTTTGTAGAATGTATTTGAGCTTGATTGTGTTTGACTTTCATTTGATTTAGCTTTGTTTGAATGTGTTTGACTTCATTGATTCAATTAGCTTTGTTTGAATGTGTTTGACTTTCATTTGATTCATTTAGCTTTGTTGAATGTGTTTAACTTTCATTTGATTTAATTAGCTTTGTTTGAATGTATTTGACTCTCATTTGATTCAAATAGCTTTTTGAATGTGTTTGACTTTCATTTGATTCAAATTCTTTGTTTGAATGTTTGACTTTCATTTGATTCAATAGCTTTGTTGAATTTGACTTCATTTGATTCAAATAGCTTTGTTTGAATGTATTTGACTTTCTTTTGATTCAACTAGCTTTGAAGAATGTATTTGACTTTCATTTGATTCAAATAGATTTGTTTGAATGTTTTTGACTTTCATTTGATTCAATTAGCTTTGTAGAATGCATTTGTCTTTCATTTGATTTAAATAGCTTTGTTTGAATGTGTTTAACTTTCATTCGATTCAATTAGCTTTGTTTGAATGTGTTTGACATTCATACGATTCAATTAGCTTTGTTTGAATGTGTTTGACTTTCATTTGATTCAATTTGCTTTTATAGAATGTATTTGACTTTTATTTGATTTAATTAGCTTTGTTTGAATGTATTTGACTCTCATTTGATTCAAATAGCTTTGTAGAATGTATTTGACTTTCATTTGATTCAAATAGCTTTGTAGAATGCATTTGACTTTCATTTGATCAAATAGCTTTGTTTGAATGTGATTGACTTTCATTTGATTCATTAGCTTTGTAGAATGTATTTGACTTTCATTTGATTCAAATAGCTTTGATTGAATGTGTTTGACTTTCATTTGATTCAATTAACTTTGTTTGAATGTGTTTGACTTTCATTTGATTCAATTAGCTTTTGTTTGAATGTGTTTGACATTCATACGATTCAATTAGCTTTGTTTGAATATGTTTGACTTTCATTTGATTCAATTTGCTTTGTAGAATGTATTTGACTTTTATTTTATTTAATTAGCTTTGTTTGAATGTATTTGACTCTCATTTGATTCAAATAGCTTTGTAGAATGTATTTGACTTTCATTTGATTCAAATAGCTTTGTTGAATGCATTTGACTTTCATTTGATTCAAATAGCTTTGTTTGAATGTGATTGACTTTCATTTGATTCAATTAGCTTTGTAGAATGTATTTGACTTTCATTTGATTCAAATAGCTTTGATTGAATGTGTTTTGACTTTCATTTGATTCAAATAGCTTTGTTTGAATGTATTTGACTTTCTTTTGATTCAACTAGCTTTGAAGAATGTATTTGACTTTCTTTTGATTCAACTAGCTTTGAAGAATGTATTTGACTTTCATTTGATTCAAATAGATTTGTTTGAATGTTTTTGACTTTCATTTGATTCAATTAGCTTTGTAGAATGCATTTGTCTTTCATTTAATTTAAATAGCTTTGTTTGAATGTGTTTGACTTTCATTCGATTCAATTAGCTTTGTTTGAATGTGTTTGACATTCATACGACTCAATTAGCTTTATTTGAATGTGTTTGACTTTCATTTGATTCAATTTGCTTTGTAGAATGTATTTGACTTTTATTTGATTTAATTAGCTTTGTTTGAATGTATTTGACTCTCATTTGATTCAAATAGCTTCGTAGAATGTATTTGACTTTCATTTGATTCAAATAGCTTTGTAGAATGCATTTGACTTTCATTTGATCAAATAGCTTTGTTTGAATGTGATTGACTTTCATTTGATTCAATTAGCTTTGTAGAATGTATTTGACTTTCATTTGATTCAAATAGCTTTGATTGTATGTGTTTTGACTTTCATTTGATTCAATTAGCTTTGTTTGAATGTGTTTTGACTTTCATTTGATTCAATTAGCTTTGTTTGAATGTGTTTGACTTTCATTTGATTCAATTAGCTTTGTTTGAATGTGTTTGACCTTCATACGATTCAATTAGCTTTGTTTGAATATGTTTGACTTTCATTTGATTCAATTTGCTTTGTAGAATGTATTTGACTTTTATTTTATTTAATTAGCTTTGTTTGAATGTATTTGACTCTCATTTGATTCAAATAGCTTTGTAGAATGTATTTGACTTTCATTTGATTCAAATAGCTTTGTAGAATGCATTTGACTTTCATTTGATTCAAATAGATTTATTTGAATGTTTTTTACTTTCATTTGATTCAATTAGCTTTGTAGAATGCATTTGTCTTTCATTTGATTCAAATAGCTTTGTTTGAATGTGTTTGACTTTCATTTGATTCAATTAGCTTTGTTTGAATGTGTTTGACATTCATACGATTCAATTAGCTTTGTTTGAATGTGTTTGACTTTCATTTGATTCAATTTGCTTTGTAGAATGTATTTGACTTTCATTTAATTTAATTAGCTTTGTTTGAATGTATTTGACTCTCTTTTGATTCAAATAGCTTTGTAGAATGTATTTGACTTTCATTTGATTAAAATAGCTTTGTAGAATGCATTTGACTTTCATTTGATTCAAATAGCTTTGTTTGAATGTGATTGACTTTCATTTGATTCAATTAGCTTTGTAGAATGTATTTGACTTTCATTTGATTCAAATAGCTTTGATTGAATGTGTTTGACTTTCATTTGATTCAATTTGCTTTGTTTGAATGTGTTTGACATTTCATATGATTCAATTAGCTTTGTTTGAATATGTTTGACTTTCATTTGATTCATTTAGCTTTGTTTGAATGTGTTTAACTTTCATTTGATTTAATTAGCTTTGTTTGAATGTATTTGACTCTCATTTGATTCAAATAGCTTTATTTGAATGTGTTTGACTTTCATTTGATTCAAATTCCTTTGTTTGAATGTGTTTGACTTTCATGTGATTCAAATAGCTTTGTTTGAATGTATTTGACTTTCTTTTCATTCAACTAGCTTTAAAGAATGTATTTGACTTTCATTTGATTCAAATAGATTTGTTTGAATGTTTTTTACTTTCATTCGATTCAATTAGCTTTGTAGAATGCATTTGTCTTTCATTTGATTTAAATAGCTTTGTTTGAATGTGTTTGACTTTCATTTGATTCAATTAGCTTTGTTTGAATGTGTTTGACATTCATACGATTCAATTAGCTTAGTTTGAATGTGTTTGACTTTCATTTGATTCAATTTGCTTTGTAGAATGTATTTGACATATATTTGATTTAATTCGCTTTGTTTGAATGTATTTGACTCTCATTTGATTCAAATAGCTTTGTAGAATGTATTTGACTTTCATTTGATTCAAATAGCTTTATAGAATGCATTTGACTTTCATTTGATCAAATAGCTTTGTTTGAATGTGATTGACTTTCATTTGATTCAATTAGCTTTGTAGAATGTATTTGACTTTCATTTGATTCAAATAGCTTTGATTGAATGTGTTTGACTTTCATTTGATTCAATTAGCTTTGTTTGAATGTGTTTGACTTTCATTTGATTCAATTAGCTTTGTTTGAATGTGTTTGACATTCAAACGATTCAATAAGCTTTGTTTGAATGTGTTTGACTTTCATTTGATTCAATTTGCTTTGTAGAATGTATTTGTCTTTTATTTTATTTAATTAGCTTTGTTTGAATGTATTTGACTCTCATTTGATTCAAATAGCTTTGTAGAATGTATTTGACTTTCATTTGATTCAAATAGCTTTGTAGAATGCATTTGACTTTCATTTGATTCAAATAGCTTTGTTTGAATGTGATTGACTTTCATTTGATTCAATTAG
Source organism: Chenopodium quinoa (assembly GCF_001683475.1). NCBI lineage: Eukaryota > Viridiplantae > Streptophyta > Magnoliopsida > Caryophyllales > Amaranthaceae > Chenopodium > Chenopodium quinoa. Next base: position 24,806 of record NW_018745295.1, on the reverse strand, counting down.
CTTTGTAGAATGTATTTGACTTTCATTTGATTCAAATTGCTTTGATTGAATGTGTTTGACTTTCATTTGATTCAACTAGCTTTGTTTGAATGTGTTTGACATTCATATGATTCAATTAGCTTTGTTTTGAATGTGTTGACTTTCATTTGATTCATTTAGCTTTGTTTGAATGTGTTTAACTTTCATTTGATTCAATTAGCTTTGTAGAATGTATTTGACTTTCATTTGTTGCAAATAGCTTTGTTTGAATGTGTTTGACTTTCATTTGATTCAGTTAGCTTTGTAGAATGCATTTCACTTTCATTTTATTTAAATAACTTTGTTTGAATGTGTTAGACTTTCATTTGATTCAAATAGCTTTATTTGAATGTGTTTGACTTTCATGTGATTCAAATAGCTTTGTTTGAATGTATTTGACTTTCATTTGATTCAACTAGCTTTGAAGAATGTATTTGACTTTCATTTGATTCAAATAGATTTGTTTGAATGTTTTTTACTTTCATTTGATTCAATTAGCTTTGTAGAATGCATTTGTCTTTCATTTGATTCAAATAGCTTTGTTTGAATGTGTTTGACTTTCATTTGATTCAATTAGCTTTGTTTGAATGTGTTTGACATTCATACGATTCAATTAGCTTTGTTTGAATGTGTTTGACTTTCATTTGATTCAATTTGCTTTGTAGAATGTATTTGACTTTCATTTAATTTAATTAGCTTTGTTTGAATGTATTTGACTCTCTTTTAATTCAAATAGCTTTGTAGAATGTATTTGACTTTCATTTGATTAAAATAGCTTTGTAGAATGCATTTGACTTTCATTTGATTCAAATAACTTTGTTTGAATGTGATTGACTTTCATTTGATTCAATTAGCTTTGTAGAATGTATTTGACATTCATTTGATTCAAATAGCTTTGATTGAATATGTTTGACTTTCATTTGATTCAATTAGCTTTGTTTGAATGTGTTTGACATTCATATGATTCAATTAGCTTTGTTTGAATGTGTTTGACTTTCATTTGATTCATTTAGCTTTGTTTGAATGTGTTTAACTTTCATTTGATTTAATTAGCTTTGTTTGAATGTATTTGACTCTCATTTGATTCAAATAGCTTTATTTGAATGTGTTTGACTTTCATTTGATTCAAATTCCTTTGTTTGAATGTGTTTGACTTTCATGTGATTCAAATAGCTTTGTTTGAATGTATTTCACTTTCTTTTGATTCAACTAGCTTTGAAGAATGTATTTGACTTTCATTTGATTCAAATAGATTTGTTTGAATGTTTTTGACTTTCATTTGATTCAATTAGCTTTGTAGAATGCATTTGTCTTTCATTTGATTTAAATAGCTTTGTTTGAATGTGTTTAACTTTCATTCGATTCAATTAGCTTTGTTTGAATGTGTTTGACATTCATACGATTCAATTAGCTTTGTTTGAATGTGTTTGACTTTCATTTGATTCAATTTGCTTTATAGAATGTATTTGACTTTTATTTGATTTAATTAGCTTTGTTTGAATGTATTTGACTCTCATTTGATTCAAATAGCTTTGTAGAATGTATTTGACTTTCATTTGATTCAAATAGCTTTGTAGAATGCATTTGACTTTCATTTGATCAAATAGCTTTGTTTGAATGTGATTGACTTTCATTTGATTCAATTAGCTTTGTAGAATGTATTTGACTTTCATTTGATTCAAATAGCTTTGATTGAATGTGTTTGACTTTCATTTGATTCAATTATCTTTGTTTGAATGTGTTTGACTTTCATTTGATTCAATTAGCTTTGTTTGAATGTGTTTGACATTCATACGATTCAATTAGCTTTGTTTGAATATGTTCGACTTTCATTTGATTCAATTTGCTTTGTAGAATGTATTTGACTTTTATTTTATTTAATTAGCTTTGTTTGAATGTATTTGACTCTCATTTGATTCAATTAGCTTTGTAGAATGTATTTGACTTTCATTTGATTCAAATAGCTTTGTTGAATGCATTTGACTTTCATTTGATTCAAATAGCTTTGTTTGAATGTGATTGACTTTCATTTGATTCAATTAGCTTTGTAGAATGTATTTGACTTTCATTTGATTCAAATAGCTTTGATTGAATGTGTTTGACTTTCATTTGATTCAAATAGCTTTGTTTGAATGTATTTGACTTTCTTTTGATTCAACTAGCTTTGAAGAATGTATTTGACTTGCTTTTGATTCAACTAGCTTTGAAGAATGTATTTGACTTTCATTTGATTCAAATAGATTTGTTTGAATGTTTTTGACTTTCATTTGATTCAATTAGCTTTGTAGAATGCATTTGTCTTTCATTTAATTTAAATAGCTTTGTTTGAATGTGTTTGACTTTCATTCGATTCAATTAGCTTTGTTTGAATGTGTTTGACATTCATACGACTCAATTAGCTTTGTTTGAATGTGTTTGACTTTCATTTGATTCAATTTGCTTTGTAGAATGTATTTGACTTTTATTTGATTTAATTAGCTTTGTTTGAATGTATTTGACTCTCATTTGATTCAAATAGCTTTGTAGAATGTATTTGACTTTCATTTGATTCAAATAGCTTTGTAGAATGCATTTGACTTTCATTTGATCAAATAGCTTTGTTTGAATGTGATTGACTTTCATTTGATTCAATTAGCTTTGTTTGAATGTATTTGACTTTCATTTGATTCAACTAGCTTTGAAGAATGTATTTGACTTTCATTTGATTCAAATAGATTTGTTTGAATGTTTTTTACTTTCATTTGATTCAATTAGCTTTATTTGAATGTGTTTGACTTTCATGTGATTCAAATAGCTTTGTTTGAATGTATTTGACTTTCATTTGATTCAACTAGCTTTGAAGAATGTATTTGACTTTCATTTGATTCAAATAGATTTGTTTGAATGTTTTTTACTTTCATATGATTCAATTAGCTTTGTAGAATGCATTTGTCTTTCATTTGATTCAAATAGCTTTGTTTGAATGTGTTTGACTTTCATTTGATTCAATTAGCTTTGTTTGAATGTGTTTGACATTCATACGATTCAATTAGCTTTGTTTGAATGTGTTTGACTTTCATTTGATTCAATTTGCTTTGTAGAATGTATTTGACTTTTATTTGATTTAATTAGCTTTGTTTGAATGTATTTGACTCTCTTTTGATTCAAATAGCTTTGTAGAATGTATTTGACTTTCATTTGATTAAAATAGCTTTGTAGAATGCATTTGACTTTCATTTGATTCAAATAACTTTGTTTGAATGTGATTGACTTTCATTTGATTCAAATAGCTTTGTAGAATGTATTTGACTTTCATTTGATTCAAATAGCTTTGTAGAATGCATTTGACTTTCATTTGATCAAATAGCTTTGTTTGAATGTGATTGACTTTCATTTGATTCAATTAGCTTTGTAGAATGTATTTGACTTTCTGATGTGGATCAAGAGGGAAATTCTTTTGAAGAGCCAATCATATTGGTTTTAAGGCCAATAGGGTTTGAGCTTGGAGTAAAGAATCAAGAATGGTTAACATGCGCAGCCATTGAAGAAGAAGTCAAGGTCCAGTTGGGTTCCGACGACGGCAGCGGCGGCGACGCGCCGATCTGGGTGCCACGCGCCGGCTCCCTAGCTCCGGCCTGAGTCCAGCTACACGGCGGTGGGGCGCGTGTCGATGATGGCGGCGCGTGAGGTGGTGGTTCGGCGGCAGTACGAAAAGAAAGATTTTCCTAACTTAGTTTTTTCTAGAGTTTTTGCTTGCAAGTTTTTACCTTTCACTTGAAAGGGTTTTTCTTGGTTTAAGCAATTAGGAATCTTCTTAATTTCTGTTAATTTAGTTTAAAATAATTTCTAAGTCAATTAGGAATTGTTTTAAGAAGTTTTAGTTTAATTAGAACTAGTCTTATTACTAGTTTCCTAGTTCCATTAGAATTGGTTTTCCTATTCTATCTAGGATACTTGGGGATCAAGGCTAGGGTTTTTTTTTCCTAGTTCGAATAGACTTAGGAATAGTTAGTTTAGTCTATAAATAAGGGATTTTTCGTGGCTTTGTATACACAACCAAAACCAGAAAATTCAATACAAGTTTATTGTTTGTTTTGCTTAATTGCTTACAAATTCTTTTGCTAGTTTTCAATTCAAGGAGTTGTTTTGATAATTAGAACGTTCAATTCTTAGTTCTAGGAGTAGTCTAAGTTTTGTTCATCAAAGTACTTAGTTCCAGGAGTGGTCTAGGTAATTTGAGAGGCGTTGAATTCGTTCCAGGAGTGGTCGTTTTCAAAGTCATATCCGGTTCGTTATTCTTAAGTTGTTCGATTTTCTTAGGAAATTCGAAGGACTTGTGTTACTTGTGTGATTTTAGATTCTTTATTAAGTTAAGGGGTTTAAATCCACATCAAATTGGTATCAGAGCTTGTGTGATACCACATCAAATTGGTATCAGATTTCAGGGGTTTTTGATCGTTCAACAATTCGTTCATCAAATCGCACTTGTTCTCGGATAACCAGTTTTTCTGTCAACTTCAGAAGGCTCGTTCTCCTTCGTTACAAAGTCTTTTCAGGTGATTCTTTTTTTGATTTTGGGTGAAATTTTGTCTACTTTCTGCCTGTGAAATTTCGGAATTTTTCGAGTTCGTGTGCTATTAAACTGGACTGTTTTCCGCAACTGTGTCAGTTTTGGTCCGATTTAATACTTACTGCTCTTTGTGTGCGATTTTCTTCCAAGTTGTGTTGCGATTTTTGAGGGTTATTCCTGTGTGTTTTGGGGTCTTTTAAGTCTGTTTTTGTCTTATAATTATGGAGGAAGCTTTGAGCAAATCTATGGATGAATTTGCAAAGTTACTTCAAGGTCATAAAAAGAAGAAAAAACATGAAGATGATAACGTAGATTTTGGCTTTGGTAACAAACATATGCTTATGGAGCGACTGAATTTACATGAAGAAATTATTTTTCAAGGTCAACAAGATAGTTTGTTTCATACTCGATGCAAAGTTGTTGATAGAACTTGTAGGGTGATCATTGATAGTGGTTCGTGTACCAATGTAGCGTCTACAGAGATGGTTACTAAACTCCAACTTCCTACAAGAGATCATGAAAAACCATATAAGTTGGGTTGGCTAGATAATTCTATGGGTTTTCATGTAGAACAACAAGCTTTGGTGAATTTCTCCATTGGCAATTACAAGGAAGAATTATGGTGCGATGTGATTCCTATGAGTGCTTGTCACGTTCTTTTAGGAAGACCATGGCAATTTGATCGACATGTTAAACATGATGGTGTGGCCAACACATATTCGGTCAAGGTGGGAAACAAGAGGTTCAAACTTATTCCTTTAACTATTATTCCATGCCGCGTTAAAGTTAAAGAGATGGAGGAAGATTGTCAAAAGGATAAGGAAGAGGAACATGTAGGTGCTAAAGAGCTCGAAGAAAAGGTGAGTGAAACAATTGATGTTCCAATTGTGTGTGACGTTGTTCAAGATCAGATTATTCATAATGATCTACCAATGGTGGTGTCGGAAAAGGTTTTTGATACTATTGAGGAGCCATTCGTGAATCAAGATAATAATTTAATGGTTTCTTTAGAAGTGGTGGATTCATTAGGCATGCATAAAGAGAAGAAATTGTTAGTCATACATGAGAAAAATATCATGAAGCCTAAAGTGTTCTTATGGTCAACTTCGAAGACCAAGGACCAAATTGAGAATTGGTTGTTTCTAAAATATTGCCTTGCTCGTGGTGATGTTGTTACATTGCTTAAAATTGCTAGCGTTGAGGTAATAGTTCTTTTGGCTTGTATTCGTCGAATTTGGATGGTTTCATGGAATTGTTCTCCTTACATGGATGATGCGAATTTGAGGACAAATTCTTTTGAAGAGGGGGAGAATGATGTGGATCAAGAGGGAAATTCTTTTGAAGAGCCAATCATATTGGTTTTAAGGCCAATAGGTTTGAGCTTGGAGTAAAGAATCAAGAATGGTTAACATGCGCAGCCATTGAAGAAGAAGTCAAGGTCCAGTTGGGTTCCGACGACGGCAGCGGCGGCGACGCGCCGATCTGGGTGCCACGCGCCGGCTCCCTAGCTCCGGCCTGAGTCCAGCTACACGGCGGTGGGGCGCGTGTCGATGATGGCGGCGCGTGAGGTGGTGGTTCGGCGGCAGTACGAAAAGAAAGATTTTCCTAACTTAGTTTTTTCTAGAGTTTTTGCTTGCAAGTTTTTACCTTTCACTTGAAAGGGTTTTTCTTGGTTTAAGCAATTAGGAATCTTCTTAATTTCTGTTAATTTAGTTTAAAATAATTTCTAAGTCAATTAGGAATTGTTTTAAGAAGTTTTAGTTTAATTAGAACTAGTCTTATTACTAGTTTCCTAGTTCCATTAGAATTGGTTTTCCTATTCTATCTAGGATACTTGGGGATCAAGGCTAGGGTTTTTTTTTCCTAGTTCGAATAGACTTAGGAATAGTTAGTTTAGTCTATAAATAAGGGATTTTTCGTGGCTTTGTATACACAACCAAAACCAGAAAATTCAATACAAGTTTATTGTTTGTTTTGCTTAATTGCTTACAAATTCTTTTGCTAGTTTTCAATTCAAGGAGTTGTTTTGATAATTAGAACGTTCAATTCTTAGTTCTAGGAGTAGTCTAAGTTTTGTTCATCAAAGTACTTAGTTCCAGGAGTGGTCTAGGTAATTTGAGAGGCGTTGAATTCGTTCCAGGAGTGGTCGTTTTCAAAGTCATATCCGGTTCGTTATTCTTAAGTTGTTCGATTTTCTTAGGAAATTCGAAGGACTTGTGTTACTTGTGTGATTTTAGATTCTTTATTAAGTTAAGGGGTTTAAATCCACATCACTTTCATTTGATTCAAATAGCTTTGTAGAATGCATTTGACTTTCATTTGATCAAATAGCTTTGTTTGAATGTGATTGACTTTCATTTGATTCAATTAGCTTTGTAGAATGTATTTGACTTTCATTTGATTCAAATAGCTTTGATTGAATGTGTTTGACTTTCATTTGATTCAATTATCTTTGTTTGAATGTGTTTGACTTTCATTTGATTCAATTAGCTTTGTTTGAATGTGTTTGACATTCATACGATTCAATTAGCTTTGTTTGAATATGTTCGACTTTCATTTGATTCAATTTGCTTTGTAGAATGTATTTGACTTTTATTTTATTTAATTAGCTTTGTTTGAATGTATTTGACTCTCATTTGATTCAATTAGCTTTGTAGAATGTATTTGACTTTCATTTGATTCAAATAGCTTTGTTGAATGCATTTGACTTTCATTTGATTCAAATAGCTTTGTTTGAATGTGATTGACTTTCATTTGATTCAATTAGCTTTGTAGAATGTATTTGACTTTCATTTGATTCAAATAGCTTTGATTGAATGTGTTTGACTTTCATTTGATTCAAATAGCTTTGTTTGAATGTATTTGACTTTCTTTTGATTCAACTAGCTTTGAAGAATGTATTTGACTTGCTTTTGATTCAACTAGCTTTGAAGAATGTATTTGACTTTCATTTGATTCAAATAGATTTGTTTGAATGTTTTTGACTTTCATTTGATTCAATTAGCTTTGTAGAATGCATTTGTCTTTCATTTAATTTAAATAGCTTTGTTTGAATGTGTTTGACTTTCATTCGATTCAATTAGCTTTGTTTGAATGTGTTTGACATTCATACGACTCAATTAGCTTTGTTTGAATGTGTTTGACTTTCATTTGATTCAATTTGCTTTGTAGAATGTATTTGACTTTTATTTGATTTAATTAGCTTTGTTTGAATGTATTTGACTCTCATTTGATTCAAATAGCTTTGTAGAATGTATTTGACTTTCATTTGATTCAAATAGCTTTGTAGAATGCATTTGACTTTCATTTGATCAAATAGCTTTGTTTGAATGTGATTGACTTTCATTTGATTCAATTAGCTTTGTTTGAATGTATTTGACTTTCATTTGATTCAACTAGCTTTGAAGAATGTATTTGACTTTCATTTGATTCAAATAGATTTGTTTGAATGTTTTTTACTTTCATTTGATTCAATTAGCTTTATTTGAATGTGTTTGACTTTCATGTGATTCAAATAGCTTTGTTTGAATGTATTTGACTTTCATTTGATTCAACTAGCTTTGAAGAATGTATTTGACTTTCATTTGATTCAAATAGATTTGTTTGAATGTTTTTTTACTTTCATTTGATTCAATTAGCTTTGTAGAATGCATTTGTCTTTCATTTGATTCAAATAGCTTTGTTTGAATGTGTTTGACTTTCATTTGATTCAATTAGCTTTGTTTGAATGTGTTTTGACATTCATACGATTCAATTAGCTTTGTTTGAATGTGTTTGACTTTCATTTGATTCAATTTGCTTTGTAGAATGTATTTGACTTTTATTTGATTTAATTAGCTTTGTTTGAATGTATTTGACTCTCTTTTGATTCAAATAGCTTTGTAGAATGTATTTGACTTTCATTTGATTAAAATAGCTTTGTAGAATGCATTTGACTTTCATTTGATTCAAATAACTTTGTTTGAATGTGATTGACTTTCATTTGATTCAAATAGCTTTGTAGAATGTATTTGACTTTCATTTGATTCAAATAGCTTTGTAGAATGCATTTGACTTTCATTTGATCAAATAGCTTTGTTTGAATGTGATTGACTTTCATTTGATTCAATTAGCTTTGTAGAATGTATTTGACTTTCATTTGATTCAAATAGCTTTGATTGAATGTGTTTGACTTTCATTTGATTCAATTATCTTTGTTTGAATGTGTTTGACTTTCATTTGATTCAATTAGCTTTGTTTGAATGTGTTTGACATTCATACGATTCAATTAGCTTTGTTTGAATATGTTCGACTTTCATTTGATTCAATTTGCTTTGTAGAATGTATTTGACTTTTATTTTATTTAATTAGCTTTGTTTGAATGTATTTGACTCTCATTTGATTCAATTAGCTTTGTAGAATGTATTTGACTTTCATTTGATTCAAATAGCTTTGTTGAATGCATTTGACTTTCATTTGATTCAAATAGCTTTGTTTGAATGTGATTGACTTTCATTTGATTCAATTAGCTTTGTAGAATGTATTTGACTTTCATTTGATTCAAATAGCTTTGATTGAATGTGTTTGACTTTCATTTGATTCAAATAGCTTTGTTTGAATGTATTTGACTTTCTTTTGATTCAACTAGCTTTGAAGAATGTATTTGACTTGCTTTTGATTCAACTAGCTTTGAAGAATGTATTTGACTTTCATTTGATTCAAATAGATTTGTTTGAATGTTTTTGACTTTCATTTGATTCAATTAGCTTTGTAGAATGCATTTGTCTTTCATTTAATTTAAATAGCTTTGTTTGAATGTGTTTGACTTTCATTCGATTCAATTAGCTTTGTTTGAATGTGTTTGACATTCATACGACTCAATTAGCTTTGTTTGAATGTGTTTGACTTTCATTTGATTCAATTTGCTATGTAGAATGTATTTGACTTTTATTTGATTTAATTAGCTTTGTTTGAATGTATTTGACTCTCATTTGATTCAAATAGCTTTGTAGAATGTATTTGACTTTCATTTGATTCAAATAGCTTTGTAGAATGCATTTGACTTTCATTTGATCAAATAGCTTTGTTTGAATGTGATTGACTTTCATTTGATTCAATTAGCTTTGTAGAATGTATTTTACTTTCATTTGATTCAAATAGCTTTGATTGTATGTGTTTGACTTTCATTTGATTCAATTAGCTTTGTTTGAATGTGATTGACTTTCATTTGATTCAAATAGCTTTGATTGTATGTGTTTGACTTTCATTTGATTCAATTAGCTTTGATTGAATGTGTTTGACTTTCATTTGATTCAAATAGCTTTGTTTGAATGTGTTTGACTTTCATTTGATTCAATTTGCTTTGTAGAATGTATTTGACTTTTATTTGATTTAATTAGCTTTGTTTGAATGTATTTTACTCTCATTTGATTCAAATAGCTTTATTTGAATGTGTTTGACTTTCATTTGATTCAAATTCCTTTGTTTGAATGTGTTTGACTTTCATTTGATTCAGTTAGCTTTGTAGAATGCATTTCACTTTCATTTTATTTAAATAACTTTGTTTGAATGTGTTAGACTTTCATTTGATTCAAATAGCTTTATTTGAATGTGTTTGACTTTCATGTGATTCAAATAGCTTTGTTTGAATGTATTTGACTTTCATTTGATTCAACTAGCTTTGAAGAATGTATTTGACTTTCATTTGATTCAAATAGATTTGTTTGAATGTTTTTTACTTTCATTTGATTCAATTAGCTTTGTAGAATGCATTTGTCTTTCATTTGATTCAAATAGCTTTGTTTGAATGTGTTTGACTTTCATTTGATTCAATTAGCTTTGTTTGAATGTGTTTGACATTCATACGATTCAATTAGCTTTGTTTGAATGTGTTTGACTTTCATTTGATTCAATTTGCTTTGTAGAATGTATTTGACTTTTATTTGATTTAATTAGCTTTGTTTGAATGTATTTGACTCTCTTTTGATTCAAATAGCTTTGTAGAATGTATTTGACTTTCATTTGATTAAAATAGCTTTGTAGAATGCATTTGACTTTCATTTGATTCAAATAAATTTGTTTGAATGTGATTGACTTTCATTTGATTCAATTAGCTTTGTAGAATGTATTTGACTTTCATTTGATTCAAATAGCTTTGATTGAATGTGTTTGACTTTCATTTGATTCAAATAACTTTGTTTGAATGTATTTGACTTTCTTTTGATTCAACTAGCTTTGAAGAATGTATTTGACTTTCTTTTGATTCAACTAGCTTTGAAGAATGTATTTGACTTTCATTTGATTCAAATAGATTTGTTTGAATGTGATTGACTTTCATTTGATTCAATTAGCTTTGTAGAATGTATTTGACTTTCATTTGATTCAAATAGCTTTGATTGAATGTGTTTGACTTTCATTTGATTCAAATAGCTTTGTTTGAATGTATTTGACTTTCTTTTGATTCAACTAGCTTTGAAGAATGTATTTGACTTTCTTTTGATTCAACTAGCTTTGAAGAATGTATTTGACTTTCATTTGATTCAAATAGATTTGTTTGAATGTTTTTGACTTTCATTTGATTCAATTAGCTTTGTAGAATGCATTTGTCTTTCATTTGATTTAAATAGCTTTGTTTGAATGTGTTTGACTTTCATTCGATTCAAATAGCTTTGTTTGAATGTGTTTGATATTCATACGACTCAATTAGCTTTGTTTGAATGTGTTTGACTTTCATTTGATTCAATTTGCTTTGTAGAATGTATTTGACTTTTATTTGATTTAATTAGCTTTGTTTGAATGTATTTGACTCTCATTTGATTCAAATAGCTTTGTAGAATGTATTTGACTTTCATTTGATTCAAATAGCTTTGTAGAATGCATTTGACTTTCATTTGATCAAATAGCTTTGTTTGAATGTGATTGACTTTCATTTGATTCAATTAGCTTTGTAGAATGTATTTGACTTTCATTTGATTCAAATAGCTTTGATTGAATATGTTTGACTTTCATTTGATTCAATTAGCTTTGTTTGAATGTGTTTGACATTCATATGATTCAATTAGCTTTGTTTGAATGTGTTTGACTTTCATTTGATTCATTTAGCTTTGTTTGAATGTGTTTAACTTTCATTTGATTTAATTAGCTTTGTTTGAATGTATTTGACTCTCATTTGATTCAAATAGCTTTGTAGAATGTATTTGACTTTCATTTGATTCAAATAGCTTTGTAGAATGCATTTGACTTTCATTTGATTCAAATAGATTTGTTTGAATGTTTTTTACTTTCATTTGATTCAATTAGCTTTGTAGAATGCATTTGTCTTTCATTTGATTCAAATAGCTTTGTTTGAATGTGTTTGACTTTCATTTGATTCAATTAGCTTTGTTTGAATGTGTTTGACATTCATACGATTCAATTAGCTTTGTTTGAATGTGTTTGACTTTCATTTGATTCAATTTGCTTTGTAGAATGTATTTGACTTTCATTTAATTTAATTAGCTTTGTTTGAATGTATTTGACTCTCTTTTGATTCAAATAGCTTTGTAGAATGTATTTGACTTTCATTTGATTAAAATAGCTTTGTAGAATGCATTTGACTTTCATTTGATTCAAATAACTTTGTTTGAATGTGATTGACTTTCATTTGATTCAATTAGCTTTGTAGAATGTATTTGACTTTCATTTGATTCAAATAGCTTTGATTGAATATGTTTGACTTTCATTTGATTCAATTAGCTTTGTTTGAATGTGTTTGACATTCATATGATTCAATTAGCTTTGTTTGAATGTGTTTGACTTTCATTTGATTCATTTAGCTTTGTTTGAATGTGTTTAACTTTCATTTGATTTAATTAGCTTTGTTTGAATGTATTTGACTCTCATTTGATTCAAATAGCTTTATTTGAATGTGTTTGACTTTCATTTGATTCAAATTCCTTTGTTTGAATGTGTTTGACTTTCATGTGATTCAAATAGCTTTGTTTGAATGTATTTGACTTTCTTTTGATTCAACTAGCTTTGAAGAATGTATTTGACTTTCATTTGATTCAAATAGATTTGTTTGAATGTTTTTGACTTTCATTTGATTCAATTAGCTTTGTAGAATGCATTTGTCTTTCATTTGATTTAAATAGCTTTGTTTGAATGTGTTTAACTTTCATTCGATTCAATTAGCTTTGTTTGATTGTGTTTGACATTCATACGATTCAATTAGCTTTGTTTGAATGTGTTTGACTTTCATTTGATTCAATTTGCTTTATAGAATGTATTTGACTTTTATTTGATTTAATTAGCTTTGTTTGAATGTATTTGACTCTCATTTGATTCAAATAGCTTTGTAGAATGTATTTGACTTTCATTTGATTCAAATAGCTTTGTAGAATGCCTTTGACTTTCATTTGATCAAATAGCTTTGTTTGAATGTGATTGACTTTCATTTGATTCAATTAGCTTTGTAGAATGTATTTGACTTTAATTTGATTCAAATAGCTTTGATTGAATGTGTTTGACTTTCATTTGATTCAATTATCTTTGTTTGAATGTGTTTGACTTTCATTTGATTCAATTAGCTTTGTTTGAATGTGTTTGACATTCATACGATTCAATTAGCTTTGTTTGAATATGTTTGACTTTCATTTGATTCAATTTGCTTTGTAGAATGTATTTGACTTTTATTTTATTTAATTAGCTTTGTTTGAATGTATTTGACTCTCATTTGATTCAAATAGCTTTGTAGAATGTATTTGACTTTCATTTGATTCAAATATCTTTGTTGAATGCATTTGACTTTCATTTGATTCAAATAGCTTTGTTTGAATGTGATTGACTTTCATTTGATTCAATTAGCTTTGTAGAATGTATTTGACTTTCATTTGATTCAAATAGCTTTGATTGAATGTGTTTGACTTTCATTTGATTCAAATAGCTTTGTTTGAATGTATTTGACTTTCTTTTGATTCAACTAGCTTTGAAGAATGTATTTGACTTTCTTTTGATTCAACTAGCTTTGAAGAATGTATTTGACTTTCATTTGATTCAAATAGATTTGTTTGAATGTTTTTGACTTTCATTTGATTCAATTAGCTTTGTAGAATGCATTTGTCTTTCATTTAATTTAAATAGCTTTGTTTGAATGTGTTTGACTTTCATTCGATTCAATTAGCTTTGTTTGAATGTGTTTGACATTCATACAACTCAATTAGCTTTGTTTGAATGTGTTTGACTTTCATTTGATTCAATTTGCTTTGTAGAATGTATTTGACTTTTATTTGATTTAATTAGCTTTGTTTGAATGTATTTGACTCTCATTTGATTCAAATAGCTTTGTAGAATGTATTTGACTTTCATTTGATTCAAATAGCTTTGTAGAATGCATTTGACTTTCATTTGATCAAATAGCTTTGTTTGAATGTGATTGACTTTCATTTGATTCAATTAGCTTTGTAGAATGTATTTGACTTTCATTTGATTCAAATAGCTTTGATTGTATGTGTTTGACTTTCATTTGATTCAATTAGCTTTGTTTGAATGTGTTTGACTTTCATTTGATTCAATTAGCTTTGTTTGAATGTGTTTGACATTCATACGATTCAATTAGCTTTGTTTGAATATGTTTGACTTTCATTTGATTCAATTTGCTTTGTAGAATGTATTTGACTTTTATTTTATTTAATTAGCTTTGTTTGAATGTATTTGACTCTCATTTGATTCAAATAGCTTTGTAGAATGCATTTGACTTTCATTTGATTCAAATAGCTTTGTTTGAATGTGATTAACTTTCATTTGATTCAATTAGCTTTGTAGAATGTATTTGACTTTCATTTGATTCAAATAGCTTTGATTGAATGTGTTTGACTTTCATTTGATTCAAATAGCTTTGTTTGAATGTGTTTGACTTTCATTTGATTCAATTTGCTTTGTAGAATGTATTTGACTTTTATTTGATTTAATTAGCTTTGTTTGAATGTATTTGACTTTCATTTGATTCAAATAGCTTTGTTGAATGCATTTGACTTTCATTTGATTCAAATAGCTTTGTTTGAATGTGATTGACTTTCATTTGATTCAATTAGCTTTGTAGAATGTATTTGACTTTCATTTGATTCAAATAGCTTTGATTGAATGTGTTTGACTTTCATTTGATTCAAATAGCTTTGTTTAAATGTATTTGACTTTCTTTTGATTCAACTAGCTTTGAAGAATGTATTTGACTTTCTTTTGATTCAACTAGCTTTGAAGAATGTATTTGACTTTCATTTGATTCAAATAGATTTGTTTGAATGTTTTTGACTTTCATTTGATTCAATTAGCTTTGTAGAATGCATTTGTCTTTCATTTAATTTAAATAGCTTTGTTTGAATGTGTTTGACTTTCATTCGATTCAATTAGCTTTGTTTGAATGTGTTTGACATTCATACGACTCAATTAGCTTTGTTTGAATGTGTTTGACTTTCATTTGATTCAATTTGCTTTGTAGAATGTATTTGACTTTTATTTGATTTAATTAGCTTTGTTTGAATGTATTTGACTCTCATTTGATTCAAATAGCTTTGTAGAATGTATTTGACTTTCATTTGATTCAAATAGCTTTGTAGAATGCATTTGACTTTCATTTGATCAAATAGCTTTGTTTGAATGTGATTGACTTTCATTTGATTAAATTAGCTTTGTAGAATGTATTTGACTTTCATTTGATTCAAATAGCTTTGATTGTATGTGTTTGACTTTCCATTTGATTCAATTAGCTTTGTTTGAATGTGTTTGACTTTCATTTGATTCAATTAGCTTTGTTTGAATGTGTTTGACATTCATACGATTCAATTAGCTTTGTTTGAATATGTTTGACTTTCATTTGATTCAATTTGCTTTGTAGAATGTATTTGACTTTTATTTTATTTAATTAGCTTTGTTTGAATGTATTTGACTCTCATTTGATTCAAATAGCTTTGTAGAATGCATTTGACTTTCATTTGATTCAAATAGCTTTGTTTGAATGTGATTAACTTTCATTTGATTCAATTAGCTTTGTAGAATGTATTTGACTTTCATTTGATTCAAATAGCTTTGATTGAATGTGTTTGACTTTCATTTGATTCAAATAGCTTTGTTTGAATGTGTTTGACTTTCATTTGATTCAATTTGCTTTGTAGAATGTATTTGACTTTTATTTGATTTAATTAGCTTTGTTTGAATGTATTTTACTCTCATTTGATTCAAATAGCTTTATTTTAATGTGTTTGACTTTCATTTGATTCAAATTCCTTTGTTTGAATGTGTTTGACTTTCATTTGATTCAGTTAGCTTTGTAGAATGCATTTCACTTTCATTTTATTTAAATAACTTTGTTTGAATGTGTTAGACTTTCATTTGATTCAAATAGCTTTATTTGAATGTGTTTGACTTTCATGTGATTTAAATAGCTTTGTTTGAATGTATTTGACTTTCATTTGATTCAACTAGCTTTGAAGAATGTATTTGACTTTCATTTGATTCAAATAGATTTGTTTGAATGTTTTTTACTTTCATTTGATTCAATTAGCTTTGTAGAATGCATTTGTCTTTCATTTGATTCAAATAGCTTTGTTTGAATGTGTTTGACTTTCATTTGATTCAATTAGCTTTGTTTGAATGTGTTTGACATTCATACGATTTAATTAGCTTTGTTTGAATGTGTTTGACTTTCATTTGATTCAATTTGCTTTGTAGAATGTATTTGACTTTTATTTGATTTAATTAGCTTTGTTTGAATGTATTTGACTCTCTTTTGATTCAAATAGCTTTGTAGAATGTATTTGACTTTCATTTGATTAAAATAGCTTTGTAGAATGCATTTGACTTTCATTTGATTCAAATAAATTTGTTTGAATGTGATTGACTTTCATTTGATTCAATTAGCTTTGTAGAATGTATTTGACTTTCATTTGATTCAAATAGCTTTGATTGAATGTGTTTGACTTTCATTTGATTCAAATAGCTTTGTTTGAATGTATTTGACTTTCGTTTGATTCAACTAGCTTTGAAGAATGTATTTGACTTTCTTTTGATTCAACTAGCTTTGAAGAATGTATTTGACTTTCATTTGATTCAAATAGATTTGTTTGAATGTGATTGACTTTCATTAGATTCAATTAGCTTTGTAGAATGTATTTGACTTTCATTTGATTCAAATAGCTTTGATTGAATGTGTTTGACTTTCATTTGATTCAAATAGCTTTGTTTGAATGTATTTGACTTTCTTTTGATTCAACTAGCTTTGAAGAATGTATTTGACTTTCTTTTGATTCAACTAGCTTTGAAGAATGTATTTGACTTTCATTTGATTCAAATAGATTTGTTTGAATGTTTTTGACTTTCATTTGATTCAATTAGCTTTGTAGAATGCATTTGTCTTTCATTTGATTTAAATAGCTTTGTTTGAATGTGTTTGACTTTCATTCGATTCAATTAGCTTTATTTGAATGTGTTTGACATTCATACGACTCAATTAGCTTTGTTTGAATGTGTTTGACTTTCATTTGATTCAATTTGCTTTGTAGAATGTATTTGACTTTTATTTGATTTAATTAGCTTTGTTTGAATGAATTTGACTCTCATTTGATTCAAATAGCTTTGTAGAATGTATTTGACTTTCATTTGATTCAAATAGCTTTGTAGAATGCATTTGACTTTCATTTGATCAAATAGCTTTGTTTGAATGTGATTGACATTCATTTGATTCAATTAGCATTGTAGAATGTATTTGACTTTCATTTGATTCAAATAGCTTTGATTGAATATGTTTGACTTTCATTTGATTCAATTAGCTTTGTTTGAATGTGTTTGACATTCATATTGATTCAATTAGCTTTGTTTGAATGTGTTTTGACTTTCATTTGATTCATTTAGCTTTGTTTGAATGTGTTTAACTTTCATTTGCTTTAATTAGCTTTGTTTGAATGTATTTGACTCTCATTTGATTCAAATAGCTTTGTAGAATGTATTTGACTTTCATTTGATTCAAATAGCTTTGTAGAATGCATTTGACTTTCATTTGATTCAAATAGATTTGTTTGAATGTTTTTTACTTTCATTTGATTCAATTAGCTTTGTAGAATGCATTTGTCTTTCATTTGATTCAAATAGCTTTGTTTGAATGTGTTTGACTTTCATTTGATTCAATTAGCTTGTTTGAATGTGTTTGAATGTGTTTGACTTTCATTTTGATTCATTTAGCTTTGTTTTGAAATGTGTTTTAACTTTCATTTGATTTAATTAGCTTTGTTTTGAATGTATTTGACTCTCATTTGATTCAAATAGCTTTGTAGAATGTATTTGACTTTCATTTGATTCAAATAGCTTTGTAGAATGCATTTGACTTTCATTTGATTCAAATAGATTTGTTTGAATGTTTTTTACTTTCATTTGATTCAATTAGCTTTGTAGAATGCATTTGTCTTTCATTTGATTCAAATAGCTTTGTTGAATGTGTTTGACTTTCATTTGATTCAATTAGCTTTGTTTGAATGTGTTTGACATTCATACGATTCAATTAGCTTTGTTTGAATGTGTTTGACTTTCATTTGATTCAATTTGCTTTGTAGAATGTATTTGACTTTCATTTAATTTAATTAGCTTTGTTTGAATGTATTTGACTCTCTTTTGATTCAAATAGCTTTGTAGAATGTATTCGACTTTCAATTTGATTAAAATAGCTTTGTAGAATGCATTTGACTTTCATTTGATTCAAATAACTTTGTTTGAATGTGATTGACTTTCATTTGATTCAATTAGCTTTGTAGAATGTATTTGACTTTCATTTGATTCAAATAGCTTTGATTGAATATGTTTGACTTTCATTTGATTCAATTAGCTTTGTTTGAATGTGTTTGACATTCATATGATTCAATTAGCTTTGTTTGAATGTGTTTGACTTTCATTTGATTCATTTAGCTTTGTTTGAATGTGTTTAACTTTCATTTGATTTAATTAGCTTTGTTTGAATGTATTTGACTCTCATTTGATTCAAATAGCTTTATTTGAATGTGTTTGACTTTCATTTGATTCAAATTCCTTTGTTTGAATGTGTTTGACTTTCATGTGATTCAAATAGCTTTGTTTGAATGTATTTGACTTTCTTTTGATTCAACTAGCTTTGAAGAATGTATTTGACTTTCATTTTATTCAAATAGATTTGTTTGAATGTTTTTGACTTTCATTTGATTCAATTAGCTTTGTAGAATGCATTTGTCTTTCATTTGATTTAAATAGCTTTGTTTGAATGTGTTTAACTTTCATTCGATTCAATTAGCTTTGTTTGATTGTGTTTGACATTCATACGATTCAATTAGCTTTGTTTGAATGTGTTTTGACTTTCATTTGATTCAATTAGCTTTGTTTGAATGTGTTTGACATTCATACGATTTAATTAGCTTTGTTTGAATGTGTTTGACTTTCATTTGATTCAATTTGCTTTGTAGAATGTATTTGACTTTTATTTGATTTAATTAGCTTTGTTTGAATGTATTTGACTCTCTTTTGATTCAAATAGCTTTGTAGAATGTATTTGACTTTCATTTGATTAAAATAGCTTTGTAGAATGCATTTGACTTTCATTTGATTCAAATAAATTTGTTTGATGTGATTGACTTTCATTTGATTCAATTAGCTTTGTAGAATGTATTTGACTTTCATTTGATTCAAATAGCTTTGATTGAATGTGTTTGACTTTCATTTGATTCAAATAGCTTTGTTTGAATGTATTTGACTTTCTTTTGATTCAACTAGCTTTGAAGAATGTATTTGACTTTCTTTTGATTCAACTAGCTTTGAAGAATGTATTTGACTTTCATTTGATTCAAATAGATTTGTTTGAATGTGATTGACTTTCATTAGATTCAATTAGCTTTGTAGAATGTATTTGACTTTCATTTGATTCAAATAGCTTTGATTGAATGTGTTTGACTTTCATTTGATTCAAATAGCTTTGTTTGAATGTATTTGACTTTCTTTTGATTCAACTAGCTTTGAAGAATGTATTTGACTTTCTTTTGATTCAACTAGCTTTGAAGAATGTATTTGACTTTCATTTGATTCAAATAGATTTGTTTGAATGTTTTTGACTTTCATTTGATTCAATTAGCTTTGTAGAATGCATTTGTCTTTCATTTGATTTAAATAGCTTTGTTTGAATGTGTTTGACTTTCATTCGATTCAATTAGCTTTATTTGAATGTGTTTGACATTCATACGACTCAATTAGCTTTGTTTGAATGTGTTTGACTTTCATTTGATTCAATTTGCTTTGTAGAATGTATTTGACTTTTATTTGATTTAATTAGCTTTGTTTGAATGAATTTGACTCTCATTTGATTCAAATAGCTTTGTAGAATGTATTTGACTTTCATTTGATTCAAATAGCTTTGTAGAATGCATTTGACTTTCATTTGATCAAATAGCTTTGTTTGAATGTGATTGACATTCATTTGATTCAATTAGCATTGTAGAATGTATTTGACTTTCATTTGATTCAAATAGCTTTGATTGAATATGTTTGACTTTCATTTGATTCAATTAGCTTTGTTTGAATGTGTTTGACATTCATATGATTCAATTAGCTTTGTTTGAATGTGTTTGACTTTCATTTGATTCATTTAGCTTTGTTTGAATGTGTTTAACTTTCATTTGATTTAATTAGCTTTGTTTGAATGTATTTGACTCTCATTTGATTCAAATAGCTTTGTAGAATGTATTTGACTTTCATTTGATTCAAATAGCTTTGTAGAATGCATTTGACTTTCATTTGATTCAAATAGATTTGTTTGAATGTTTTTTTACTTTCATTTGATTCAATTAGCTTTGTAGAATGCATTTGTCTTTCATTTGATTCAAATAGCTTTGTTTGAATGTGTTTGACTTTCATTTGATTCAATTAGCTTTGTTTTGAATGTGTTTGACATTCATACGATTCAATTAGCTTTGTTTGAATGTGTTTGACTTTCATTTGATTCAATTTGCTTTGTAGAATGTATTTGACTTTCATTTAATTTAATTAGCTTTGTTTGAATGTATTTGACTCTCTTTTGATTCAAATAGCTTTGTAGAATGTATTCGACTTTCATTTGATTAAAATAGCTTTGTAGAATGCATTTGACTTTCATTTGATTCAAATAACTTTGTTTGAATGTGATTGACTTTCATTTGATTCAATTAGCTTTGTAGAATGTATTTGACTTTCATTTGATTCAAATAGCTTTGATTGAATATGTTTGACTTTCATTTGATTCAATTAGCTTTGTTTGAATGTGTTTGACATTCATATGATTCAATTAGCTTTGTTTGAATGTGTTTGACTTTCATTTGATTCATTTAGCTTTGTTTGAATGTGTTTAACTTTCATTTGATTTAATTAGCTTTGTTTGAATGTATTTGACTCTCATTTGATTCAAATAGCTTTATTTGAATGTGTTTGACTTTCATTTGATTCAAATTCCTTTGTTTGAATGTGTTTGACTTTCATGTGATTCAAATAGCTTTGTTTGAATGTATTTGACTTTCTTTTGATTCAACTAGCTTTGAAGAATGTATTTGACTTTCATTTGATTCAAATAGATTTGTTTGAATGTTTTTGACTTTCATTTGATTCAATTAGCTTTGTAGAATGCATTTGTCTTTCATTTGATTTAAATAGCTTTGTTTGAATGTGTTTAACTTTCATTCGATTCAATTAGCTTTGTTTGAATTGTGTTTGACATTCATACGATTCAATTAGCTTTGTTTGAATGTGTTTGACTTTCATTTGATTCAATTTGCTTTATAGAATGTATTTGACTTTTATTTGATTTAATTAGCTTTGTTTGAATGTATTTGACTCTCATTTGATTCAAATAGCTTTGTAGAATGTATTTGACTTTCATTTGATTCAAATAGCTTTGTAGAATGCATTTGACTTTCATTTGATCAAATAGCTTTGTTTGAATGTGATTGACTTTCATTTGATTCAATTAGCTTTGTAGAATGTATTTGACTTTATTTGATTCAAATAGCTTTGATTGAATGTGTTTGACTTTCATTTGATTCAATTATCTTTGTTTGAATGTGTTTGACTTTCATTTGATTCAATTAGCTTTGTTTGAATGTGTTTGACATTCATACGATTCAATTAGCTTTGTTTGAATATGTTTGACTTTCATTTGATTCAATTTGCTTTGTAGAATGTATTTGACTTTTATTTTATTTAATTAGCTTTGTTTGAATGTATTTGACTCTCATTTGATTCAAATAGCTTTGTAGAATGTATTTGACTTTCATTTGATTCAAATAGCTTTGTTGAATGCATTTGACTTTCATTTGATTCAAATAGCTTTGTTTGAATGTGATTGACTTTCATTTGATTCAATTAGCTTTGTAGAATGTATTTGACTTTCATTTGATTCAAATAGCTTTGATTGAATGTGTTTGACTTTCATTTGATTCAAATAGCTTTGTTTGAATGTATTTGACTTTCTTTTGATTCAACTAGCTTTGAAGAATGTATTTGACTTTCTTTTGATTCAACTAGCTTTGAAGAATGTATTTGACTTTCATTTGATTCAAATAGATTTGTTTGAATGTTTTTGACTTTCATTTGATTCAATTAGCTTTGTAGAATGCATTTGTCTTTCATTTAATTTAAATAGCTTTGTTTGAATGTGTTTGACTTTCATTCGATTCAATTAGCTTTGTTTGAATGTGTTTGACATTCATACGACTCAATTAGCTTTGTTTGAATGTGTTTGACTTTCATTTGATTCAATTTGCTTTGTAGAATGTATTTGACTTTTATTTGATTTAATTAGCTTTGTTTGAATGTATTTGACTCTCATTTGATTCAAATAGCTTTGTAGAATGTATTTGACTTTCATTTGATTCAAATAGCTTTGTAGAATGCATTTGACTTTCATTTGATCAAATAGCTTTGTTTGAATGTGATTGACTTTCATTTGATTCAATTAGCTTTGTAGAATGTATTTGACTTTCATTTGATTCAAATAGCTTTGATTGTATGTGTTTGACTTTCATTTGATTCAATTAGCTTTGTTTGAATGTGTTTGACTTTCATTTGATTCAATTAGCTTTGTTTGAATGTGTTTGACATTCATACGATTCAATTAGCTTTGTTTGAATATGTTTGACTTTCATTTGATTCAATTTGCTTTGTAGAATGTATTTGACTTTTATTTTATTTAATTAGCTTTGTTTGAATGTATTTGACTCTCATTTGATTCAAATAGCTTTGTAGAATGCATTTGACTTTCATTTGATTCAAATAGCTTTGTTTGAATGTGATTAACTTTCATTTGATTCAATTAGCTTTGTAGAATGTATTTGACTTTCATTTGATTCAAATAGCTTTGATTGAATGTGTTTGACTTTCATTTGATTCAAATAGCTTTGTTTGAATGTGTTTGACTTTCATTTGATTCAATTTGCTTTGTAGAATGTATTTGACTTTTATTTGATTTAATTAGCTTTGTTTGAATGTATTTTACTCTCATTTGATTCAAATAGCTTTATTTGAATGTGTTTGACTTTCATTTGATTCAAATTCCTTTGTTTGAATGTGTTTGACTTTCATTTGATTCAGTTAGCTTTGTAGAATGCATTTCACTTTCATTTTATTTAAATAACTTTGTTTGAATGTGTTAGACTTTCATTTGATTCAAATAGCTTTATTTGAATGTGTTTGACTTTCATGTGATTCAAATAGCTTTGTTTGAATGTATTTGACTTTCATTTGATTCAACTAGCTTTGAAGAATGTATTTGACTTTCATTTGATTCAAATAGATTTGTTTGAATGTTTTTTACTTTCATTTGATTCAATTAGCTTTGTAGAATGCATTTGTCTTTCATTTGATTCAAATAGCTTTGTTTGAATGTGTTTGACTTTCATTTGATTCAATTAGCTTTGTTTGAATGTGTTTGACATTCATACGATTCAATTAGCTTTGTTTGAATGTGTTGACTTTCATTTGATTCAATTTGCTTTGTAGAATGTATTTGACTTTTATTTGATTTAATTAGCTTTGTTTGAATGTATTTGACTCTCTTTTGATTCAAATAGCTTTGTAGAATGTATTTGACTTTCATTTGATTAAAAATAGCTTTGTAGAATGCATTTGACTTTCATTTGATTCAAATAAATTTGTTTGAATGTGATTGACTTTCATTTGATTCAATTAGCTTTGTAGAATGTATTTGACTTTCATTTGATTCAAATAGCTTTGATTGAATGTGTTTGACTTTCATTTGATTCAAATAGCTTTGTTTGAATGTATTTGACTTTCTTTTGATTCAACTAGCTTTGAAGAATGTATTTGACTTCTTTTGATTCAATAGCTTTGATGTATTTGACTTTTTGATTCAAATAGATTTGTTTGAATGTGATTGACTTTCATTTGATTCAATTAGCTTTGTAGAATGTATTTGACTTTCATTTGATTCAAATAGCTTTGATTGAATGTGTTTGACTTTCATTTGATTCAAATAGCTTTGTTTGAATGTATTTGACTTTCTTTGATTCAACTAGCTTTGAGAATGTATTTGACTTTCTTTTGATTCAACTAGCTTTGAAGAATGTATTTGACTTTCATTTGATTCAAATAGATTTGTTTGAATGTTTTGACTTTCATTTGATTCAATTAGCTTTGTAGAATGCATTTGTCTTTCATTTGATTTAAATAGCTTTGTTTGAATGTGTTTGACTTTCATTCGATTCAATTAGCTTTGTTTGAATGTGTTTGACATTCATACGATCAATTAGCTTTGTTTGAATGTGTTTGACTTTCATTTGATTCAATTTGCTTTGTAGAATGTATTTCACTTTTATTTGATTTAATTAGCTTTGTTTGAATGTATTTGACTCTCATTTGATTCAAATAGCTTTGTAGAATGTATTTGACTTTCATTTGATTCAAATAGCTTTGTAGAATGCATTTGACTTTCATTTGATCAAATAGCTTTGTTTGAATGTGATTGACTTTCATTTGATTCAATTAGCTTTGTAGAATGTATTTGACTTTCATTTGATTCAAATAGCTTTTGATTGAATATGTTTGACTTTCATTTGATTCAATTAGCTTTGTTTGAATGTGTTTGACATTCATATGATTCAATTAGCTTTGTTTGAATGTGTTGACTTTCATTTGATTCATTTAGCTTTGTTTGAATGTGTTTAACTTTCATTTGATTTAATTAGCTTTGTTTGAATGTATTTGACTTCATTTGATTCAAATAGCTTTGTAGAAT